>NC_044995.1:7426500-7699052 GCF_008728515.1 Papio anubis | reverse complement strand
GTCATTGTGTTACAGGGAGGGGGTGTGTTGATTCTGAGCAATCAACAGCATATTTTTAACATTCAAGATTGACTTCTAAAGACTTGGTACGTGAGGAAGCAACCCTGAGGAAGAAACCCGGAAGAGGAAGAGGAAAGCAAAGGAGTCAGGGATGGCTCTTCCTCAGGTGAGATGATATTCTCGGTGGATTGTTCTGTCTCCTTCCTTTTTGAAACGCTGGGCCTTGGAGTTGGGAATCTTCTCTGAGTCTGAAGCGTCCTGCCTGACAGGTTTGCTCACACTCACCCATGCCTTCCCTCAGTCCCTCTCATCTCACTTAGATTCCATCTCTTGTGACCCAGTGATGTGAACTTGGGAAGAGGTGGCACTGGGCATGGGCCTGGGAAGGGCTCACACCCAGACATGGATGGAGACGGGGTGAGGGTCCTATGGTGTGAGTGCTGTTGGGCAGCAGGGATTGTTCAGGGACCACATCGGGATGCACTGTCAGCCCTCTGTGGACCAGGAGTAGAGCAGCTGCCAATGGAAGTCACGTGTTCATGTGCACAGAGTACATTGTAAATTCTAGAAAAGGTGACCAATAATGGGAAATCTTTTCTCCCTGATTTTATACTACATTTTTAGGTAATTGAGTGAGTTACTGTGTTTATGACTCCAAAAATCTTACTAATTAGAATGGAAAGTTCATACACAGAAATAAATGATACAAGATGTTTTATTCCATCATTATTTTAAGCATATGAAGTCAACCTAAATAATAGCAGGAGATTCATTATTCTTAGCACATTAGGCTCATGGAGACTGTGGTGTTACTGTGGAGAGGCTTGTGTAACAGGTGTCTTTGGTAAAAATGGTTATAATTTTTCTCAAGTATGAGAGCAATACTTCTTTTTTATCCTAGAGGATGGAGCCATATTCCCATTCCACTTATAGTTATTATTATAATATTATTAGAATATTATTATATTTTAAATATACGAAATCCTTCTCTGTCACCCAGGCTGGAGTGCAGTGTCATGATCTTAGCTCACGACAACCTCCAACTCACAGGTTCAAGAGATTCTCCTGCCTCAGCCTCCAGAGTAGCTGGGATTAGAGGCACGCACCACCACGCCCAGCTAATGTTGTTGTGTGTTTAGTAGTGACGGAGTCTCACCATGTTGCCCAGGTTTGTCTTGAACTTCTGACCTCAGATGATCTGCCCACCTAAGCCTCAAGGAGTGCTGGGTTTATAGGCATGAGCCAAAGTGCCCAGCCCCACCAACTACACACACACACACACACACACAAAATTTATTTTTTCTTGAGACGGAGTCTTGCTCTATTGCCCAGGCTGGAGTGCTGTGATGTGATCTTGGCTAACTGCAACCTTTGCCTCCTGGGTTCAAGTGATTTTCCTACCTCAGCCTCCCGAGTAGCTGGGATTACAGGAATGCACCACCACACACGGCTAATTTTTTTATTTTTAGTAGAGAAGAGGTTTCTCCATGTTGGCCAAGCTGGTCTCGAACTCCTGACCTCAGGTGATCCACCTGCCTTGGCCTCCCAAAATGCTGGGATTACAGGCATGATCTACCACACCCGGCCTTAAATATATCATCACATGATATATATATGTTTTGTGGTAAAACTGAAAGCGAAGCTGCAGCTTAGACCCTTGGCCATAAAGCATCTTCTTTCCCTGTTACATCCTCCATTCTTTTTCTAATTTCACTGGGGAGCCGCTACTGCCAGTTCTGTGCCATGTGTCAGAGCAAGTTTCTGCATTGTTATGAGACTTTAGAAAAAAATTCTGCAGTAAATTAAAAAAAAATTTTTTTTTATATTTATGTTTTTACTTTAGGTTTGCAGCTACATGGCTACATGTGAAGGTTTGTTACATAGGTAAACTAGTGTCATCGGGGTTTGTTTTACAGATTATTTCATCACTCTGATATTAAGCCCCATACCCAATAGTTATTTTTTATTTATGTATCTTTTGGAGACTGAGTTTTGCTCTTGTTGCCCAGGCTGGAGTATAATGGCATGATCTCAGCTCACTGCAACCTCCACCTCCTGGGTTCAAGCTATTCTTCTGCCTCAGCTTCCCAAGTAGCTGAAGTTACAGGTGCCTGCCACCATACCTGGCTAATTTTTGTATTTTTAGTAGAGACAGGGTTTCACCATGTTGGCCAGGCTGGTCTTGAACTCCTGACTTCTGGTTATCTACCCGCCTCGGCCTCCCAAAGTGCTGGGATTACAGGCGTGAGTCACTGCACCTAACCTCCAGTAGTTATTTTTTCAGCTTCTGTTTTTCCTCCCACCCTCCACCCTAAAGTAGACCCCAGTGTCTGTTGTTTTCTTCTTTGTGTTCCAGTAAATATTTTAGTTTAATATTTGATCCTACTGGTTGTGAAAATTTACATGTTGTCATGTTAGTAAACACGGCTAGCTTGCTCTTTGGTATCTGCATTGGAAATTGGCTGAATGACATGTGGGTCCTTTGTGGTTTTTCCCCATATAAGGAGTGCCATAGTGGTTACCTCCGTGCACACCTGCGTTACTACAAATATCTGACGATTCCTGTAGGTCAGGCAGGTGAAAGGGTGATTGCTTCTTTTAGGAAGGGGCATTCCCTGTTTTCTTAGATCTGACAAGATTCCCCCCTGACCCCAACTGCCAGTGTATCCTCTTTCACCAAGGTGAGATTCCTCTTCAGTTAAAACTTGGTACTTTTTATGTTTTTAAAACCTTTCTATATATACACACCTACACACACAAGTATACACAAACACGTATACATACATATACATGCACACAAATGTATATATTTTGAACATCTTTTATATTTTAAAAATCTAGGGGAAGTGACAATGCTTTGTATTCTCTGTCACCCAGGTGAGAGTTTAATGGTATAGTCTCGGCTTTCTGCAACTTCTGCTTCCCGAATTCAAGTGATTCTCCTGCTTCAGCCTCCTGAGTAGCTGGGACTACAGGCACGTGCCACCACACCTGGCTAATTTTTGGTTTTTGTGGTAGAGACAAAGTTTCACTATGTTGGCCAGGCTGGTCTCGAACTCCTGACCTTGTGATCTGCCCACCTCGGCCTCCTACAGTGCTGGGATTACAGGCATGAGCCCCCACACGTGGCAACATCTAGTTTTTTTGTGAATTTGTGTAGATTTTATTATTTTGTGGACATATATATGTGTAATGAATTTCCGTGCTTTGAGTAATTTAGTTTTCATGTATTTTATTTTACTTTGACACTGGGTCTCACTGTGTTGCCCAGGCTGGAGCACAGTGGCGCGATGTTAGCTCACTGCAACTTCCACCCTCGGGCTCAAGCCATTCTACTACATTAGGCTCCCAAGTAGCTGGAACCACAGGTGCCTGCCACCATGCCCGGCTAATTTTCTTTTTTTTGAGATGGAGTCTCTGTTGCCCAGGCTGGAGTGCAGTGGCGTGATTTTGGATCAGTGAAACCTCTGCCTCCCAGGATCAAGCAATTCTCCTGCCTCAGTCTCCCGGGTAGCTAGGATAACAGGCTTGTGCCACTGTGCCTGGCTGAATTTTAGCTTCTGATCTTTCACTGTGGATGTTGTCATCTCTAAAGACATCACTCATACTCTGTGTCATCTACATACTGAATGTCATTTGGTGTGTCAATAAAAGCTTCTGGGCTGCGCGATGTGGGTCATGCCTGTAATCCTACTGCTTTGAGAGGCTGAGTCAGGCAGATCACGAAGTCAGCAGTTTGAGACCAAGTTGCCAGTATGGTGAAACCTCGTTTCTCTAAAAAGCACAGAAATTAGTTGGGTGTGGTGACATGTGCCTGTAATCTCACATACTCAGGAGGCTAAGGCAGGAGAATTGCTTTAACCTGAAAGGTGGAGTTTGCAGTGAGCTGAGATTGGGCCATTGCACTCCAGCCTTGGTGACAGAGTGATATTCCATCTCACACACACACACATACAAAAAATGTTTCTAACATTTCTGTAACAGGAAGCCTCCGTTGATTTTTTTTTTGAGATACAGTTTCACTCCTGTTACCCAGGCTGCAGTGCAATGGCATGATCTCGGCTCACTGCAACCTCTGCCTCCCAGCTGCAAGCGGTTCTCCTGCCTCAGTCACGCGAGTAGCTGGGATTACTGGCATGTGCCACCACGCTTCTGGCTAATTTTTTGGTTGTTGTTGTTTGTTTTTTTTTTTTTTTTTTTTTTTGAGATCGAGTCTCTTCATTTCTGTCGCCTAGGTTGGAGTGCAGTGGTCGATCTCAGCTCACTGAAAGCTCCGGGCCCCGGTTCACGCTTCTTATTCTTCCCGCTCAGCCTCCCAGAAGTTGGGACTACAGGCGCTCACACCTCGGCCTCGCTAGTTTTTGTATTTAATAGAGACGGGGTTTCACCTGTTAGCCAGGATGGCCCCGATTCTCCTGACTCGGGTGGATCCTACTGCCTCGCCTCCCAAGTGCTGGGATTACAGGCTTGAGCCATCAAGGCCTGGCCTGTTGTTTGTTTTTTTAGTAGAGATGGACTTTCTCCAATTTGTCAGGCGGGTCTTGAACCACCGACCTCAGGTGATCTGCCCACCTTGGCTTCCCAAAGTGCTGGGATTACAGGCATGAGCCACCGTCCCCAGTCTCCACATTGATTTTTTTTTGTTTGTTTGTATTTCTAGTATTATACACAAACATTAGAAATTCATACCGAGAGGGTATCATGAACTCTCAAAAGGTATAATAAGGCTGGGTGCAGTGGCTCATGCCTGTAATCCCAGCACTTTGAGATGCTGAGACAGATGGATCATGAGGTGAGGCATTTGAGACAAGCCTGACCAACATGGTGAAACCCTATCTTTACTAATAATATGAAAATTACCCGGCTGGTGCGCCTGCTGCACCGCCGCCCGCATGCCGGAGAACACCGGAACCGGCGGATACGACGCAGAATGCCACAGTACTCCAGCCTGGCGACAGAGCCAGACTCATCTCAAAACAAAACAAGAAATCAGGGGCAGCCGGAGCGCTGTGGGAGCTCGTTGCATTCAGCAGCCGAGATGGCGATCACGAGTCGAGATCGAGACCATCCTGATAACACGTGAAACCCCGCCCTCATTAGAAATAAATGGGCTTGGGGTGCTGGAAGTAGGGAGGAGTGCCAGTCCTGCTGGGAGGCTGAGGCCGAGAATATGTGAACTCCGCGGAAGCAGTGATCGGCCACGCACTTCCAGCCTGGGCTAAGGTGAGCCGAGACTGCCTCAAAAAAGAAAAAGAAACAAAAAGGAAAAGTATAACAAAACACACTGGTAAGACAAAATGTGGTGGAAAATCCCTCACTCGGATTTGTCAGAACATTCTCTGCAATTAAATCCATGCTTTCACATCTCCTCATTTTTTCTAACGATAAGAACTCCTCTCATCACCATTTGGTTAAAATGTGTTTTCATTTCAGGGTCTGTTGACATTCAGGGATGTGGCCATAGAATTCTCTCAGGAGGAGTGGAAATGCCTGGACCCTACTCAGAGGACTCTATACAGAGACGTGATGCTGGAGAATTATAGGAACCTGGTCTCCCTGGGTGAGGATAACTTCCCTCCAGAAGTGGGGATGCGCCTTTGCATATGTTTGTATTTTCTCATTTTTTCTTTTTGATAGAGTGTCTTGCTCTGTCACCCAGGGTGACATTAGCCTGTTGTTGATTATTTACCAATATAGTGTATTGTGTGGCCCTTTAGCATTTGTATACAGTAGATATGCTATAAATATGAAGAATATATATTTTTCTCTTTCTTGATGTGACAGTGATATGTTTTTTGCAAACTGTTTCACACTTTAGGGTCACAGTGGAAAAATACTCCTTTTAAACTTGTTTGTGCCCTGTCAGTGTTTCGTCATGATATTGGGAATAGGCTTCAGTTAAAAACAATTTGAAGTACATGTAATTGCCCTTTATTTATTAAAGAATCTTACCCTTTTGTGTTCCTAAACTTTGAAGATCATGTTTGGGAAGTTTAAAATGATTATTGTTTTTAGTGTCGTATTTATACAGTTCAGTATTATTTACCATCTATACTTAATTGGAAACCTATTGGTGTTTACATTTTGTAGATATCCATTCCAGATGCATGATGAAGGAGTTTTCATCAATAGCAAAAGACAATACAGAAGTGAATCACACAGGGACAATGCAAAGACATAAAATTCATCCCATTGGAGATTTTTGCTTCCAGGAAATTGAGAAAGATATTCATAACTTTGAGTTTCAGTGGCAAGAAGATGAAAGAAATAGCCATGAAACACCCATGACAAAAATAAAATGGTTGACTGGTAGTACAGACCGATATAATCGAAGGCATGCTGGAAAGAAGCCTATTAAAAATCAGCTTGAATTAAGCTTTCATTCACATCTGCCTGAACTACACACATTTCAGAGCAAAGGAGAAATTAGCAATCAAGTTGAGAAGTCTATCAATGATGCTTCCTCAGTTTCTTTTTTTTTTTTTTTTTTTTTTTGAGACGGAGTTTCACTCTATCGCCCAGGCTGGAGTGCAGTGGCCAGATCTCAGCTCACTACAAGCTCTGCCTCCCGGGTTCACGCCATTCTCCTGCCTCTGCCTCCCAAGTAGCTGGGACTACAGGCGCCCGCCACCTTGCCCGGCTAGTTTTTTTTTTTGTACTTTTTAGTAGAGACGGGGTTTCACCATATTAACCAGGATGGTCTCGATCTCCTGACCTCGTGATCCGCCCGTCTCGGCCTCCCAAAGTGCTGGGATTACAGGCTTGAGCCACCGTGCCCGGCCGCTTCCTCAGTTTCAACATCCCAAATAATTTCTTGTAGGCCCAAAACCCATATTTCTAACAACTATGGAAATAATTTCCTCCATTCATCATTACTCACACAAAAACAGGAAGTACACATAAGAGAAAAATCTTTCCAATGTAATGAGAGTGACAAAGCCTTTACTTATAGATCACTCTTAAGGAAACATCAGATAATCCATTTAGGAGACAGACAATATAAATGTGATGTATGTGGCAAGGTCTTTAATTGGAAGCAAAACCTTGCATGTCATCGTAGATTTCACACTGGTGAGAAACCTTACAAGTGTAATGAGTGTGGCAAAACCTTCAGTCAGATGTCATCCCTTGTATACCATCGTAGACTTCATACTGGAGAGAAACCTTACAAATGTGAAGAATGTGATGAAGCTTTCAGTTTCAAATCAAACCTTGAAACACACAGAAGAATTCATACTGGAGAGAAATCTTACAGGTGTAATGAATGTGGCAAGACCTTCAGTCACAAGTCATCCCTTACATGCCATTGTAGACTTCATACTGGAGCGAATCCTTACAAGTGTAATGAGTGTGGCAAGACCTTCATTCAGACGTCATCCCTTGTATACCATCATAGAGTTCATACTGGAGAGAAACCTTACAAATGTGAAGAATGTGATGAAGCTTTCAGTTTCAAAGCAAACCTTGAAAGACATAGGAGAATTCATACTGGAGAAAAACCTTATAAGTGTAATGATTGTGGCAAGACATTCAGTCAGATGTCATCCCTTGTATACCATTATGGACTTCATACTGGAGAGAAACCTTACAAATGTGAAGAATGTGATAAAACTTTTCGTTTCAAATCAAACATTGAAAATCACAGGATAATTCATACTGGAGAGAAACCTTACAAGTGTAATGAATGTGGCAAGGTTTTTAATCGAAAACCACACCTTGCACGTCATCATAGAATTCATACTGGAGAGAAGCCTTTCAAGTGTAATGAGTGTGGCAAGACCTTCAGTCAAAATTCAGTCCTTGTAATTCATAAGGCAATTCATACTGGAGAGAAATCTTACAAGTGTAAGGAATGTGGCAAGTCCTTCAGTCAGAAGTCATCCATCACAAGCCATCATAGACTTCATACTGGAAAGAAACCTTACAGATGTGAAGAATGTGACAAAGTTTTCAGTCACAAATCAAGCCTTGAAAAGCATAGGAGAATTCATACTGGAGAGAAACCATACAAATGTAAGGTTTGTGACAAAGCTTTCGGGCGTGATTCACACCTGGCATGACATACTAGAATTCACACTGGAGAGAAACCTTACAAGTGTAATGAATGTAGTAAAGTTTTTAGTCAAAAAGCAAAGCTTGCATGGCATCATTGAATTCATACTGGAGAGAAACCTTACAAATGTGAAGAATGTGACAAAGTTTACAGTCACAATCAAGCCTCGAAAGACAGAATTCATACTGGAGAGAAATCATACAAATGTAAGAGTTTGTGACAAGGCTTTCAGGAGTGATTCACACCTGGCAGAACATACTAGGATTCACACTGGAGAGAAAACTTAAAAGTGTAATGAGTGTGACAGAGCCTTTAATGGGCAGTCAACACTTATTCACCATTAAGCAATCCATGGTATAGGGAAACTTTACTAATGTAATGATTGTCACAAAGTCTTCAGTAACGCTACAACCATTGCAAATCATTGGAGAATCCATAATGAAGTGAGATGTTACAAGTGTGACAAATGTGGGAAAATTTTCAGACATCGTTCATACCTTGAGAGAAACCTTACAAATGTCATGATTGTGGCAAGGTCTTCAGTCAAGCTTCATCGTATGCAAAACATAGGAGAATTCATACAGGAAAGAAACCTCACAAGTGTGATGATTGTGGCAAAGCCTTTCCTTCACGTTCACAGCTCATTACACATCAGAGAATCTATACTGGAAAGAAAGCTTACAAATACTGTAAGTGTAAAATATCTTCACTCTGAGGTCACTCCTTGAAGAACATCAGAAAATTCATTCTTGAGATAATCGTTGCAAATGCCATGAGTATAGCAAACCATCACACGTTAATTGATATTAGAGTCAATTCAGCGTTGACTTCAGTTTGAGTTGACTTAACTTTGAGTTCAAGCATTAATTGATATTAAAGTGTTTATGTTAAGAAGATTGGACTGGGCAGGGTGGCTCACGCCTGTAATCCCAGCACTTCGGGAGGCCAAGGCAGATAGATCACTTGAGGTCAGGAGTTTGAGAGCAGCCGGACTAGCAGACGTGAGTCATTTTTTCCAGCCTGTTTTTTGTTTAACGAAAACTGATAGGGATTTGTATGGGTATTGTGTTGAATCTGAATCACACTGGTTTGTATAATTATTAAACAATATTAATACTTCTAATCCATCAATATGGGTCGTATCTCTAGTTTTTTTGATCAATGTTTGTAGATTTTAATGTAAAAGCTTCTTACCTCCTTAATTAAGCTTATTCGTAATTATTTCTTTAAGTTCCATAGCAAATGAAAGTGTGTTCTTAATTTTCTGTATGCCCTATGTAAATGAAGTGGATGAAGGAAAGATACGAGGTCATTTACTCAGCGTGGGCCATATGGAGAGGATATTTTCTGTCTTGAATGAAGTGTGAATCAGCCTTATGTTCCCTGTCTCCAGATCCTATTCTCTTGCCTCAGGACAAGGGGGAGATTGGGGACAGTGAAAAGATTAGTGAGAAAGAAGAACAAGAGGTGAAACAAGTTTTAAGAATGGGGTAGGAAAGAAGTGGGACACAAAATGAGCAGAAACCCATGGGGAAATGCAGAGAAGAAATAGAGAGAGAAGGTGAGAAAGAGCTATGTACAGAATGAGGGAGGGAAACAGTAATGAAGACGAGGAGGGACCCTGGGTGCAGATGGACGGTGAGTTGGTTGGATGTGATGAGGAAGTGATGACATGTTGCTTTCTCTGTTTAGAAGGTAAGAAATTTAAAATTTGTTTAAATTATACAGATGAGAAGGAAAGTTGCAAAACGGCTGTCTCTAAATGTCGTTCATTTTATAACGATGGTGTCAGAGACCAGAGGACAGTGACTTAACTCGTTAGTTGTGGATCACCCTCTTCCCTTTTCATTGATGGGGTAGAGAGTTGGAGAGTGAAGTGACTGAGTCTTGGCCAGGCGCGGTGGCTCACGCCTGTAATCCCAGCACTTTGGGAGGCCAAGGCGGGCGGATCACGAGGTCAGGAGATTCAGACCATCCTGGCCAAAATGGTGAAACCTCGTCTGTACTAAACATACAAAAAAAAAAAAAGTGACTGAGTCTCTGTTACTACAGGAAACCTGACAAAAGGAATATTAAAAATGCTTTTGTTCTCTTTTTGTAATGCGTTTCCTTTTCTTTCTAGTTCATCTTCATTTCATTAGTTGCTTTTTATTTTTATTTTTATTTTTTTTGAGACGAGTTCAGCTCTGTCACCCAGGCTGGAGTGCAGTGGCTGACCTCGCTCACTGCAAGCTCCTCCCGGGTTCACGCATTCTCCTGCCTCAGCCTCCCCGAGGCTGGGACTACAGGCTCGGCCACCTCACCAAGCAAGGTTTTCAGTATTTTTAGTAGAGACGGGTTTCACCTCGTTAGCCAGGATGGTCTAGATCTGACCTCAGACCAAGTCTGCCTTCGCCTCCCAAAGTGGTGGGATTTCAGGCTTGACCCATCAGCCTCGGCCCTTCATTTTAATTATATTGAGACACTCTTACTGTTGCCCAGGCTGGAGTGCAGTGATAGGTTCACAGCTCATTGCAGCTGCAACCTCCGCCTGGGCGGATTTTCCACCTCTGCCTTTGAGAGCAGCTGGGACCGGCTGCATGCTGCCCCACCAGACCTGGGCTTAATGTTTCATGTTTTTTTTCTTGGTTTTTTTTTTGAGATTCTTTTTGGTGATCGAGTCTCGGCTGTGTCACCCAGGCTGAGTGCAGTGGCCGATCTCGCTCACACTGCAGTCTGGCCCCAGGTTCACGCTTCATTCTCCTGCCTCAGCCTCCGGGAAGTAGCTGGGACTACAGTCAGCTCAGCCACCATCACCGGGTTAGTTTTTGTATTTTAGTAGAGACGGTTTCACCATGTTAGCCAGGATGGTCTCGATCTCCTGACCTCGTGATCCACCCGCCTCGCCTCCCAAAGTGCTGGGATTACAGGCTTGAGCCACCGCCCGGCCTTTTTGAGATTCTTTTTGTCGCCTAGTCTGGAGTGAAGGGCATGATCTTGCCTGACTGCAACCTCCATCTCCCAGGGTCAAGTGATTCTCCTGTCTCAGCCTCCTGAGTAGCTGAGACTACAGTCGCACCACCATGCCTGGTTAATTTTGTATTTTCAGCAGAGATGGGTTTCTATGCTGGACAGGCTGGTTCTTGAACTCCTGACCTCCAGCACCTGCCCACCTCGGCCCCAGAGCAGTAGGATTACAGGCATGGGCCACCCTCGGCCCGCCAGATGTCTTTGTTTTTTGTAGAGACCGGTTTTGCTATGGTCCAGGCTGGTGTTGAGCTCCTGGACTCAAGTGGTCTCAGTCAAAGATCGGCTTCCCCAGAGGATGGATTACAGGTAAGAGCCACCACGCGGAGCCTGTTTCTTAATAAAGCAAAACAATTACTTCTGAAATAGTTTCAGGTAGTATCTTTTTATCAGCTCACATCTTTTTTTTTTTTTTTGACAGAGTCTTGCTTCACGCCCAGCCTAGAGTGCAATCGCGATGATCCCGGCGATGGATAATGCATGGCCACCACGCCTGGTCTAATGTTTCTTTCTATTTTTTTTGAGACGGAGTTCCCGCTTCTGTGGCCCAGGCTGGAGGCAGTGGCCCCATCTCAGCTCACTGCAAGCCCGCCTCCCTGCCCATTTATTCTGCCTCAGCCTCCTGTGTAGCTGGGACTACAGGCCTCAGCCCACCTCGCCTCGCTAGTTTTTGTGTTTTTTTAGTAGAGACGGGTTTCACCCTCAGAAAGCGTTAGCCAGGATGGTCTCAATCTCCTGACTCGCGGATCCCTGCCTCGCCTCCCCAAAGTGCTGGGATTACAGGTGGCTTGAGCCACCGCGCCCGGCCTTCTATTTGTGTATTTTTTATATTGTCCATAAAACCAAGACTTCCACAGTGACTTACAGAATCTGATAATCTTTCATGAAAAAGTACAATAAAATGCAACAATAGAGAAAAAATGTTCAAAAATACCTTCACGTGGATTTGTGAACACAGTCTTTGATCAAATCGATACTTAATTTCTTTTTTCTCATTTTGTGTGAGGGTGATAACTCACTCCTTCACAATGTTTTGTTGAAATGTGTTTTTCTTTTATCTTTTTTGAGATGGAGTCTTGCTCTGTCGCCCAGCCTGGAGTGCAGTGGCGTGATCTCGGCTCATGGCAGGCTCCACCTCCCGGGTTCACACCATTCCCCTGCCTCAGCCTCCCTAGTAACTGGGACTACAGGCGCCTGTTACCACGCCCGGCTATTTTTTTTTTTTTTTTTTTTTTTAGTATTTTTAGTAGAGACGAGGTTTCACCATGTTGGCCAGGATGGTCACGATCTCTTGACCTCGTGATCTGCCCACCTCAGCCTCCCAAAGTGCTGGGATTGCAGGCGTGAGCCACTGCGCCTGGCCCTGAAATGTGATTTTCATTTTAGGGATGCTTGACTTTCAGGGATGTGGCTATAGAATTCTCTTTGGCAGAGTGGAAATGTCTGAACCCTGCACAGAGGGCTTAGTACAGGGCCATGATGTTGGAGAACTACAGGAACCTGGAGTCTGTGAGTGAGGAAAATGTCCCTGCAGATGTGAGGAGTCTGCCTTTGTCTATCTTGGCTCTTCCTGGTTTTGTATTCTCTTTAGTGATTTTGTTCCATACATGTTTTTTTTTTTTAAGATAGTTTCTCTCTTGTTGCCTAGGGTAGAGTGCAGAGATGGGGTTTCTCTGTGTTGGTCAGACTGGCCTCGAACTGCTGACCTCAGGTGATCTGCCCACCTCAGCCTACCAAAGTGCTGGGATTACAGGTGTGAGCCACCATGCCAGGCCCTTATACATGCTTTTGATGTACATGTCATTATTTTCTGCAGTGATGGCCCTGCTATCGGTCATGGATAGCTTCTTAGGGACTCTTCTATAGAGTGGGTTTACATAAAAACAGAAAATTCATGAAGAACACTTTGACTATTATGATTGAACATTATCCTGCTCTAGGCGGAGATGCCCCTGGAAGCCCTGAGCAGAATTGTCAACATGGCCCAGGATATGAAATAGAAAGCATGACACTGACTGACAAGTGTTTCTGACTGTCATGCTGAATTTTTTTTTTTTCCCCCCAATAGAATCTCCCTCTGTTGCCCAGGCTGGAGTGCAGTGGTACAATCTTGGCTCATTGCAACCCCTGCCTCCTGTGTTCAAGTAAATCTCCTGCCTCAGCCTCCCTTGTAGCTAGGATTACAATCATGCACCACCACACCCAGCCAATTATATTTTTAGTAGAGACGGGGTTTTACCTTGTTGCCCAAGCTGGTCTTGAACTTTTGACCTCAGGCAATCCACCCTCCTTGGCCTCCTAAAGTGCTGGGATTACAGGCATGAGCCACCATGCCCGGCCCATTTTGGTTTTTGAGGAGCATCACAGAAGCATCTCTCACTGGCACTGTGACAATGTTCATCCCGTAAACTAATGATCATCTTCTCTAAGCAGCAGTCAGTGGTGTTGAAATTCTTCCTAGTGAGGATGTCATTTGGGCTCACAGCCTCCTATGTATGAGGCTCTTGACTGAACTGTTGTTCATTTCACATTTTTTTTTTTTTTTTGAGACGGAGTCTCGCTCTGTCGCCCGGGCTAGAGTGCAGTGGCCGGATCTTGGCTCACTGCAAGCTCCGCCTCCCGGGTTCACACCATTCTCCTGCCTCAGCCTCCCGTGTAGCTGGGACTACAGGCGCCCGCCACCTCGCCCGGCTAGTTTTTTGTATTTTTTAGTAGAGACGGGGTTTCACCGTGTTAGCCAGGATGGTCTTGATCTCCTGACCTCGTGATCCGCCCGTCTCGGCCTCCCAAAGTGCTGGGATTACAGGCTTGAGCCATCGCGCCCGGCCCCATTTCACATTTTTTATGCTAATATGTGTCATTGTTCATTTTTAACATGAAAACCTATGTTCAGTTTGTTGTGGGATCAACACAGTAACAGATATGGTTTTCATCAATCTTATTGAGGGAGCTTGTGAGGTTGAATGAAGTCTCCATATTTTAGTTCTACTGTAAAATTGTTTAAGACACAGTGGCTTTCAACTTGTTCTTTTCTATGTATTTTTTTTTTTTTTAATTTTTGAATTGGAGTTTGCTCTGTTGCCCATGCTTGAGTGCAGTGGTGCAATCTCGGACCTCTGCAAACTCTGCCTCCCTGGTTTAAGCAATTCTCCTGCCTCAGCTGCCTGAGTAGCTGGGATTACAGGCATGTACCATTATGCCTGCCTACTTTTTGTATTGCTAGTAAAAACGGGGTTTCTCCATGTTGACCAGACTGGTCTTGAACCCCTGAGCCCAGGTGATATGCCTGGCCACGCCTCCCAATGTGCTGGAGTTACAGGCATGAGCCACTATGCCCAGCCCATTTCTATGTATTATAAATGCATTTTTATTTTATTTAATTTTCAGTTCCCTATTCTTGGTGATAGTCTTCATATTTTTCTTTTATAACTGCATGGTGAGTATTGTATCAGGGAGTGACTCTTGATTTACATTTTTTTTCTCTTTTTTTTTTCTCTTTTTTGAGGCTGAGTCTTAGTTCATTGCCCAGGGTGAAGTGTAGTAGTGCGATCTCAGTTCACTGCAACCTCTGCCTTCTGGGTTCAAGTGATCCTGTTGCCTCAGCCTCCCAAGTAGCGGGGATTACCAAGCCTGGCTAATTTTTGGTAATTCTATTACAGACGGAGGTTTTACTATGTTGGCCAGGCTGTTTTTGAACACCTGGCCTCACGTGATCCACTTGCCTCGGATTCCCAAACTGCTAGGAATATGTGCATGGCCCCTGGCCACATTCAAGTTTGTTTTTAAGGCTGAATAATATTCCATTGTATGTGTATACCACATTTTGTTCATATATTTTTCTGTGGATGGACATCTGGGTTAGTTCCTTCTCTTTACTATTATAAATAATACTGCTAGGCTGGGCGCAGTGGCTGACACCTGTTATCCCAGCACTTTGGAAGACTGAGGCAGGCGGATCACCTGAGGTCAGGGGGTCCAGGCCAGCCTAGCCAACATGGTGAAACTCCATCTCTACTCAAAATACAAACAAAAAAAAAACAACTAGCCAGGCATGGTGGCAGGCACCTGTAATCCTAGCTACTCAGGAGTCTTAGGTAGGAGAATTGCTTGAACTGGGAGGGAGAGGTTGCAATGAGCCAAGATCGAGCTATTGTCCTTTAGCCTGCGTGACAGAGCGAGACTCTGTCTCAACAACAACATCAACAAAATGCTACTAGAGATATTCTTGAAGATCCTATTTTCAATTCTTTTGGGGCATGCAGTTACTCAATTATGAATTATTTGAATTCAATTATGAATTATATAGGGGTATTCAATTATGAATTATTTGAGGAACTGTGATACATTTTTTCAAAGAGGCTATTTCATTATACATTCCCAGCAACAGTGCAAAAGGCTTTTCCATCTCCACATTTTTACCAACACTTTTTATTATCTATTATTTTGGATAGTAAATATTTTAATGTACTTGAAGTGATATTTCATTGTAGTTTTGATTAGTTTTTCCCTACATGCTCTATTTTTCACTTTTTTTGTGCTTATTGGTTCTATGCTTATTGGTCATTGGTCTATGATTTCTGCAGAAATGTGTATTCAGTTCCTGGACTCATTTTCTTTATTTTTTATTCTTATTTTTTTGAGACGGAGTCTTGCTCTATTGGTAGGCTAGAGTGCAGTTTTGCAATCTCAGCTCACTGCAACCTCTGCCTCCTGGATTCAAACAATTCTCCTGCCTCAGGCTCCTGAGTAGCTGGGACTACAGGTGCGTGCCACCATGCCTGGCTAATTTTTTTGTATTTTTAGTCGAGACGGGGTTTCACCATGTTGGCCAGGATGGTGTCAATCTCTTGACCTCGTGATCTGCCCAACTCGGCCTCCCAAAGTGCTGGGATTACAGGTGTGAGCCACTGTGCCCAGCCCCTGGACTCATTTTCTAATTGTGTTTTTTGATTGTTGTTGTCAAATTGTAGTAATTCGTTATGTATTCTAGATATTAATCCCTGATCAAATATGTATTTTCCACAGTTTTTCCATGGAATCTTTAGTGTTTTCCACATATCAGGTGACATCTTCTGTGAACACAGAGCATTGTACTTTTCCTTTTCTGCTGCTTGGCATTTATTTCTTTTTCTTGTCTAATTTCTCTGGTCAGGATTCCAGTAGTATGCTGAATAGAAATAGCGGAAGCAGGCTTCTTAGTCTCTTTCCTGATCTTAGAGGAAAAGATCTCAGTCTTTCACCACCCGGTGTGATGGTAACTGTGGGTTTCTCCTAAATGGCCTTTATTATGTTGAGGTAGGTTTCTTGTATTCGTTGCGTGTTGAGTGTTTTTATTTCAAAACAATGTTGTTGTTGTTGTTTTTTGATTTTCAATAGTTTGTTCATAATGTGTCTCTTCAATGGTGTGTTGGGGTTCATTCTAGTTGGAGTTTATTGAACTTCAAGGCATTGTAAATCCATTATTTTCTTTAAACGTGGGATGTTGTCACTGTCATTTCTTCAAATGAGCATTCTGAATGTGTGTGTTCTCCTTGTGGAGCTGCTGTCATGTGTACGTTCTCCTGCCTCTCAGTGAAGCAAAAGTCTGTGAGGCCCCACTGGGCTGTCTCCTTATCTGTTCATTTTACTCCTCAGACACAGCGATTTTCAAGAACCTGTCTTGAAGTCTGCTCATTCTTTCTTCTGCCTAATTAGCTCTGCTTTTAAATTATTCTAGTAAAACTTTCACTTTATTTCTTATATTGCTGATCCAGAATTTTCATTTTTTATTACAGTTTGTCTGTTGATATTCACGTTTTGTTCATGTATTTGTTTCTTGATTTTGTTTAGTTTACTACTTCTGTTTCTCTTCAGTTTCCTGAGTGTCTTTAAGACAGTTCTTTCAAGTTTTACTCTTGCTTCTCAGAAGCTTCAGTTTGTGCTATGCTTCAGTGTCCATAATTTCTCTCTCCCTCCACCCTCCCAACCCTGCTGGCAGGGCAGAATATGTGCTTCTCTAACCTGCTGCAGAGCCTGGTAGTATTTTTGGCAACTTCCAAGCTGATTTACAAACTGTACCAGTGTTTCTTTCAATAATCCCAGTTGAAAAAGAAAGAATCCAGTTCTTCATGCCAATGGCAGACAAGCCAGAACCGTGAATGCAAGTTTTACTTTTCTTTTTTCCCAAGAAGAGAATAATGAGGGGAGGATACTGCCCCGTGCTTGGGAGGAGGGTGGGCAGAGATGAGCAAATTTCCACAACCTGGCCTTCCAATTCAGTTCAATTTTGTATTGGTGTTCGTTGGATACTGCAGTTTCCTTACTGGTTTCTAGACCTTTCCCAAAGATTTATATATATATATTTTGTGATGGAGTCTTGTTTTGTCATCCAGACTGGAATGAAGTGATGCGATCTTGGCTCACTGCAACCTCCGCCTCCTGGGTTCAAGCGATTCTTCTTCCTCAGTCTCCTAAGTAGCTGGGATTACAGGCATGCACCACCACACCCAGCTAATTTTTGTATTTTTAGTAGAGACAGGGATTCACCATATTAGCCAGGCTAGTCTCGAACTCCTGACCTCAGGTGATTCACCCACCTCGGCCTCCAAAAGTACTGGAATTACAGGCATGAGCCACCATACCTGGCCTACAAAGATTTTTTTAATGAAACATTTGGTTGAGTTGGTGTTTCCATGAGAATATGAGGGCATGGCATTTGCTAGTCTGTCATCTTCACTTTTCATGTCTCATTTATTCCAGACACTGTGTTTAAAAGCCCAGGGATATGATTTCAAATAATACAGGAACCAGGAAAAGAAACACCATTTTTGTTGTATAAGAAACAACATTTACCCTCAAATTTTCATATGGCAAATATTTTAGTTAGCACATTATTGTTTTTCTTCACTAATGTGACCAATGACATACATAGGCAACAATCTCCATGTCGCTGTGTTTCTTTTCCTTTTCTTTTACTTTGCTTTTCTTTTTTTATTTTTTTGAGACAGAGTCTCTCTCTGTCGCCCAGGCTGGAGTGCAGTGGTGCGATCTCGGCTCACTGCAAGCTCTGCCTGCTGGGTTCATGCCATTCCCCTGTCTCAGCCTCCCGAGTAACTGGGACTACACGCACCCGCCACCACGCCCAGCTAATTTTTTTGTATTTTGTTTAGTAGAGATGGGGTTTCACCATCTTAGCCAGGCTGGTCTCAAACTCCTGACCTCGTGGTCTGCCCACCTTGGCCTCCCAAAGTGCTAGGATCACAGGTGTGAGCCACCGCACCTGGCCTCTTTTTCTTTTTTCTTTTTTTGAGATGGAGTCTTGCTCTGTCACCCAGACCGGAGTGCCGTGGTGCGATTTTGACTCACAGTAACCTCCAGTTCCCGGGTTCAAGCAACTCTCTTGCCTTAGCCTCTCAAATAGCTGGGATTACAGGCACATGCCACCATGCCCGGGCAATGTATTGTATTTTTTTAGTACAGACAGTGTTTCACCATGCTGGTCTCGAACTCCTGACCTCGTCTTCTGCCCACTTTGGCCTCCGAAGTGCTGAAATTACAGGCATGAGCCACTGCACTTGGCCTGGCTCTGTTTTCACAAACACATCTCTACCTACTCAGCAAGGGAATCATTGTTTATTCCCACGGTCTCCTACACTGCTATACTCTTCATAGGGTTTACTCACGTTTTCTTGTGTGTATGCAATTCTGGAATCTACACAGGTTATATTGTTGACTATGTTCTTGAAACTAGAAATCAGAGGCATTTAATTTAAGAGCTGTAAAACTGTTTTCACCTCAGGCCACCATACTGCTGCTTTCTTGGGTCTCTTTCATTCTTGTCACTTGCACATATTATAATTTGAATATTTAACCTTGGGTCAATATTTTACCATTTGCTAAATTAGTTCTACTTTCCTCCAAGCTCAAAATTTGGTCTATCGTAGTGGAATTATATTGCCACAGACGTGCATGCACAAAGTTCACTCCTATATGCCCATTACTTCGTGCCCTCCACACTTGCCCTCCCTTTCCAGGCCTTGCATCACTTGATACTGTGATCTGGATACAAATACTGTTGCTTTCCAGCCTATTGATTTGTAATGCTGAGCACCCCAATTTCCCCATGAGCCCCTCCCTTCCAACACTACTCTGAGTAAGTCAAGACCTTATTCATCCACTGGACAAAATTATAGGAGGCTGCCTAAATCAATGTGTGCAGGAATGATGACTCAGCACATGATCCATGAAGGATGACTTAGCACCACTGTCCGCAGCACAGCTTAGCCCTTGTGTCCCAGCTCAGCCCTTGTATCCCCCTGGATGTGCTTCTTTCTGTTCTCTTTGTATTTTCTGTGACTGGTCATTTTCTGTACTGCCTGGGCTGACTATTGTGCTTAAGAAGATGTCATAGAATCATTCAGGCCTAGGATCAAGTCTTGTCCCTCACCTACCATACGTTCAAATTAAGGTCATATACATGAACACTGTGGGCCTGGTGTCCTTATTTGAGAAGTAATGTTAATTTGCCTCCAGATTTTTTTTTTTTTTGAGACGGAGTTTCGCTCTTGTTGCCCAGTCTGGAGTGCAATGGCGCAATCTCGGCTCACCACAACCTCTGCTCCCCAGGTTCAAGCAATTCTCTTGCCTGAGGCTCCCAAGTAGCTGGAATTACAGGCATGCACCTACATGCCTGGCTAATTTTGCATTTTTAGTAGAGACGGTGTTTCTCCATGTTGGTTAGCCTGGTCTCCAACTTCTGACCTCGGGTGATCCACCTCTCTCGGCCTCTCAAAGTGCTGAGATTACAGGAGTGAGCCACCATACCCAGCTGCCTTCAGGGTTTTAAAACACATTAATGCTATTAGATGGCTTCACATTTTGCAGTTTTTATAGTACAGACTCTAAACTTCCTTTGTGTAGTAAGAGTTGTCAACCTTCGGTGATGATGATGACATTCTCCTTTTCCTGTTTCAGTCATTTCACTGTCCTGTCAGAAATAGCTTAGGCTGGCTGGCCATGGTTGCTCAGGCCTCAAATCCCAGCAATCTGAGATACCATGATGGGTAGATCTGTTGAGGTCAGGAGTTTGACACCAGTCAAGCCAACATGATAAAACTTCAAATTTACTAAATACAAAAAATTGGCCAGGTTTGGTGGGTCACCCTGTTACCCAGGCTGGAGTGCAATGATGTAATCTTGGCTCACTGCATCCTCCACCTCCTGGGTTCAAACGTTTTTTCTGCCTTACCCTCCTGAGTAGCTGAAATTACAGGTGCCTGCCACAATGTCCAGCTAATTTTTTTGTATTTTCAGTAGAGATGGGGCTTCACCATGTTGGCCAGGCTGGTCCCAAACTCCTGACCTCGTGATCTGCCTGCCTCAGCCTCCCAAAGTGCTGGGATTACAGGTGTGAGCCACCATGCCTGGCCGTTAGTCAATTCTTATACTTTGTAATGCTGTGTATTTTCTTGACCTCATACGTCAGAAGGTAGTGGTCTTGACATGTATTTCAGTTCTTATGTCGTGTGCTCCTGGTAAGTAGAAGTTGTGACTTTTTTCTTAAGAGGGAATTGTTTAGAATTCTGCAGGCTGTATAAATGTACTTATTATTTGTTTGCAGGTTTTATCATGAGTTACAAAATTTCATTAATTGATTTTTATGATTTTACATATGGTTTTTCGGTATGTGGTATGCAATATAACTGACACATTCCACTTGTTAATGTCACAAAGTGTCACCGGGCGCTATGGCTCTTGTCCGTAATCCTCAGACTTTGGGAGGTGGAAGCGGGTGGATCACTAGAGGTCAGGAGTTCTCTGCGTAGATATAGATAATTTTATGACATTTATTCAGAAAAATATGGTATGAACATTTTCTTTTTCTCGTTTTTTTTTCTTTTTTCTTGTTTTCTTTGGTTATTATTTTTTATTTATTTATTTATTTTTTTTTTTTTTTGAGACGGAGCCTCATTTTTGCCGTCTGGACTGAAGTGCAGTGGTGTGACCTCAGCTAACTGCAGCCTCTGCCTCCCAGGTGGAAGTGATTCTTGTGCCTCCACCTTCTGAGTAGCTGGGACCTCTGTCGCGGGCTTCCATGCCTGGCTAATTTTTGTAGTCTTTTCTTATCTTGTCAGTGGTATGATTGTTTGACAATACAGAATTTCCATTGATTTTGATTATCCTTACATGAGGTTGTTGTTATTTGCCAAAATAGTATATTTTGTGGTACTTTAGCATTTATTTGTATAGATTAAATATGCTGTAAATATGAAGAGTATATATTGTTTGCTTCATTGATGTGACAGTTATTTTTTATTTTTTTTGCAAACTGTGATGCGCTTTAGGGTCACAGTGGAAAACACTCCTGACTTTAGGCTTACACGTTTGTGCCCTCTCAGTGTTTTTTCATGATATTGAAAATAGGCTTCCATAGAAATTATTTGAAGGACATGTAATCGCCCTTTATTTATTATAGAATCTTACTCCTTTTGTGTTCCTAAACTTTGAAGATCACGTTTGGGAAGTTTAAAATAAGTATTTTTTGTGTCGTATTTACATATTTCAGTATATTTATCATCTGTACTTAATTTGAAACCTATTGGTGTTTATATTTTGTAGATATCTCTTCCAAATGCAGGATGAAGGAGGTCTTGTCAACATACAGAAGTGTTCCACACAGGGACATTGCAAAGACATGAAAGTCATCGCACTGGAGATTTTTGTTTCCATAAAATTGAGAAAGATATTTATGAGTTTGAGTTTCAGTGGCAAGAAAATGAAAGAAATAGCCATGAAGCACCCATGACAAAAATCAAAAAGTTTACTGGTAGTACATACCAATATGATCAAAGCCATTCTGGAAGCAAACCTATTAAAGACCAGCTTGGATTAAGCTTTTATTCATATCTTCCAGAACTGTATATATTTCAGACCATGCCCAGCTAATTTTGTATTTTCAGTAAAGACAGGGTTTCTCCATGTTGGTCAGGCTGGTCTCAAACTCTCAACCTCAGGCGATCCGACCGCCTCGGCCTAACAAACTGCTGGTTTATGGTATTTGCTAATTCTAGGATGCAAAGCCGGAATAAGAGCAGTCACCACCTTGCCTAACAAACCTGTGGCTGCACATATCTGTGCTGTCCAATAAAAAAACTTAATTTTAAAAACAAAAAAGGGGGAGATGTTGGGATTCACTCAGGATGGTGGCAGAAGTATTAAAGGGAAATGTCACGCACGTCCATGTGAAGAGGCCACCAAACAGGCTATGTGTGAGCAACAAGGCTGTTTGTTTCACCTGGGTGCGGCCAGGCTGAGTCTGAGAAAGGAGTCAGCAAAGGGTGGTGGGATTATCATTAATTCTTATAGGTTTAGGATGGGTGGTGGAGTTAAGAGCAATTTTTTGCGGGCCGGGGGTGGATCTCACAAAGTACATTCTCAAGGGCAGGGAGAATATTACAAAGAACCTTCTCAAGGGTGGGGAGGGTGTATCGTACAAAGTATATTCACAAGGGCGGGGGAATATCACGAACTACAATATCGCAAGGGAAGGGAGGGTGTATTGTCACAAAGTCAACTGATCAGTTAGGGTGGAGAAGGAACAAATCACAATGGTGGAATGTCATCAGTTAACGCAGGAAGTGGTTATTTTCACTTCTTTCGTGGATCTTCAGTTGCTTCAGGCCATCTGGATGTATATGTGCAGGTCACAGGGGATATGATGGCTTAGCTTGGACTCAGAGGACTGACAGGAAATATTAGGGAAAGTTATAGGGAATAGTCACAAACCTTTTGGAAGGCCGAAAGATTACATAGCTTGTAATAATTGAACAGGCTGCAGGCATCCCGTTCTTACCTTAGAGTATTAGGGGAGGTTGACCAGGGATATTGCACCCTAATGGCATTTACTTCAGACCCCAGTACTTGAGATTTGATCATTCCTAGAACTACTCTCTTAACCATGTTAATTATCCACAAGTGTGTTGACTCAAAGCCTCTGTTGTTAACTGCATACCAAATAAATGCCTGCAGTGTGAGCTGCTCCCAGCTGGCAGCTATGACAAACCTCTCTTGCTGTGCAGGCGGTCGGACACCCAGCAGAACTGGCAAAGCAGACTGTGTGTCAGTGTAGATTTTATTCGTTCGTCGTTTGGCTCAGGGTCTGCGCGCAGCTCCCACCGCCCCCCGCTTCCCGCCACCCCACCCCCGCTCACGGCCACCACCCCCCTCCCCGGCCCCCGGAGCTAATACCTTCCTGTGAGGAGCAATACCTGAGACCCCCAAGCTCAGCCATCTTTCCGCTGCTGCTTCCTGAGTAGTTGGGACCTCAAGCTCCCATTCCCGCACTCACATCTCTGCTGTGTTTAAGCAGCAGGTAGTGACCTCCCTCTTCCCTGGCCTGAGCCCTCCCGTCGGCACCCCAGGCGGTGGCCCTAGGGAAGTCTCTGGAGCTGAGCACAGGGTGGACTCTCCCACTCCAGTGAATGGAGAATAGAAAGGGAGAGGATTTCTATTCCGTTCTGTGGGCCGTCAGCATGAAATTGTACGTTTCGCTCAGGCAAGGCTTTGCATTTCGCATTCTAGTTTGCATTCCTGCCCTAGACAGCTTCGAGGCTTTGGAATTAAATTGCTAAAATTAATTTCAATAACAAGGAACTTTCCTGGATCCAATTACCGCCACACCGCCACTTCTCAGGGACGTACTATTTCCCTGACTGCTGAGCTGCTCCAGCCTTACTGGTGGGTTTCACCTGCAAAACCCGGAAAACAGAGGCACGGAGAGCGAGTTGGAGGGAAGCTCAGGCCCCGCCCCTTTCCCGCCCCCGCTGACCCCTCACAGCCCAAGATCTATTCTCCCGCGCCAGGCCCCTTGTCTTTCGCGCCCCGCCCCGGCCTCGCCCAGGCCCCGCCCATCTCTTCCGGGGTCTTGCCCAGGTCCGGCTCCTGTCCTGCGCTGATTGGCTCAGTCCCGGAAGGGACAGCGAGGACTGAAAGTGGTACTGCGGTGTGTGCGCTTCCTAGTTCTCTGGTGCTGCTATAGGAGGGACGTGGGGTCCCTACAGACCTGCAAATTCCGGCCCGTCTTTCTCAACCCAGAGCAAATTGAAACGTCCCGGTGAGAGTCCGTGAGTCGCTTTCCTTTGAGTTTAAAGTCACCCTGAGACTGGTCCCGTCCCCGGTCTTTCTGCAGTGGGGCCGTGCAGACACCTCCTGTCGCAAAAGTTTCCTTTGCAAAAATCTTTCCTGACCCTTCTCCCGCCTCGCGCTGTTTCAAGTCCTCACCCGCGAGCTGGATTCTCGCCCTGCTCCAGAGCGCCCCCTAGTCTCGCTCTCCTCGGCCCCTGGAGCGCAGCGCTGCAGCCCCAGTGCCGGGGGTCAGGAAAGCACTCCACACGGTGGGAGTGGGCCCGAGCGAGCGTCTCCAGGGCACCGTTTACAACGCTTTGGGGGATTAAAATATTCCTTTTGAGGTCCCTATGGGCTACCCCTTGTCTGGATGAAGGATCTGGCCCTTGGCCGATGAAATGCTGAGGTGAATTGGCCCAGATGGAGCAGACGGGTGCCCTATGCAGATGGAGGGGTGGCCGGTGCTTGGCCGTGGCCACTCCTGGGCTCTCTCCCTTTCCATCTGAGACGTGGTGGAAATGGAAGGGCTACAGGAGAGTAGCCTTTGTTCCTTTGTTACTCCGGGTGGGGAGATGGGGTTTTTACCTTTGGTCTAGTTTTGCAAAGTTTACGGTAATTGGCCTTAGATTCCCAGAGCCAGGACTCAGGTGTTTCCTTTTCTTCTTTGTTATTGGAGATGGTCTCTGTGCCTATATCTCCAGTATGGTCCAGCGGGGGCCGTCCAGTCTCAGTGAAATTCTGGATGAGCCCAGGCAGTCTGTAATTTAGAAAATTTACTTAATGGGTCCTTTTCAGTACGGTTTAGGCCTCACCAAGTGACTGTCCTTGTTGTGCTGTTGTACAACGCCTGTCCTAGACAATTGAGCTTTCTTACAGGGGTGGTGAAGTTTTTTCTTTCCTTAGCTACATAGTACTGTCTAATAATTGAGGTTTGTAGGACCTAGAAGTTGCTAGTTTGGGCTTTCTGAACTGGAATTGTGTCAGGAACTGGATCAGTGGGCACCAACTCTCGGGCTTCCTAAGGCCATCGGTCTCTGACAGTGGTTCCTCCACATACATAACAAGAAGTAACATTGAGGGAATGAGCTACATTTTCTGCTAAGTACAGAAACAAGTTCCTTGCCTTTTTTTTTTGGAAGCTCTGGTGCTGGCAGATTTAGCTCATTATAAAGAGCTTGAAACACTGGGTTGGGAGAGCGCATGTGGACCTCCCCTCGGACTAAAATGGCAACTTGGGGGTTTAGCCTTGTCCTGTTGATCCTCAGGGTTACACGTTCTCTTTTTTCCTAATGGGAGTGTAGGAGATTAGTGCTTATTAATTCTAGTGGGTTACAGTGACCGGTAGCACAGGAGGGGTTGGCTTCTTTTTTTTTGAAGGTGAACTGGGTCTTTTTTGTCCTTTTTCTAAGTAGCCTAAATAACACATGGCCAATAGGCACAATTTTCACACACCTCTGCCTCATGACAAACATATTTATTTTCTACTGTGTAGCTCCTTTCTTAGTTAAGAGATCCACATCTTAATCTTAGCTTGTTACTATTAATGGCTGCACAAGCATCAGATTTAAAGTTTCTTGTTTGGGGATTCTTTTTCTTCTGTTCTAGTTATTAGTTTACTTGAATCACCTAGGAAAAGACCAGTTCTTAATGTTATTTGAAAACCGGTGGTAGCCAGGCACAGTGGCTCACGCCTGTAATCCCAGCACTTTGGGAGGCTGAGGCGGGCGGATCACGAGGTCAGGAGATCAAGACCATCCTGGCTAACACGATGAAACCCTGTCTCTACTAAAAATACAAAAAAATTAGCCGGGCGTGGTGGCGGGTGCCTGTAGTCCCAGCTACTCGGGAGGCCGAGGCAGGAGAATGGGTGAACCCAGGAGGCGGAGGTTATAGTGAGCTGAGATCGCACCACTGCACTCCAGCCTGGGTGACAGAGTGAGACTCCATCTCAAAAAAAAAAAATAATAAAAAATAAAAATAAAATAAAACGGTGGTTGCAGGGAGCTTAGATGGGTGATAACATATATTAGGTTGGTCATTTCCTGGGGTACATACCTTGTACTGAGTGGCATTGTACAAATAAGTTCCTTTTAACATTCCCGTACATTCATAATAACTATAGAACAGAAAGATTGTTTTAATTTGCTGTCCTATCTGAGTGACTTGATGAATACACTGGGAACAGTCCTTAGTTTGAGGAAGGTCAGTTGAAGCCTTTACTGTACAAGTCTAAAATTTAAGAAAAATGAGTCCCGTGATGAGCCTCCTCATGCTCCGGCCGTGTGTAGACCAGTCAGCTTCCAGGTGTGACTGGAGCAGGGCTTGTCGTCGTCTTCAGGGTCACTTTCAGGGGTTATCTGGGCTTGGTCTTGCCTCCCAGGTTTCAGGTGCGGGTTTTACACAGCAGTGGTGGATCCAGGCTGGGATTCCTTCTACCTTCACGGCGGTGGGTGTGGTCAGGATGACGGTCTGAGGTCCTTTCCACTGTGGGCGCAAAGGGGCTACATTCCAGTCCTTGATCCACAGTCGATCACCTGGGGAAAAAGAGTGAACTGGGGAGAATAAGCTAATGGGGCATCTCTCATTTACCTAGCTGAAATCGTTTGTGTAATTTTTCCTAAGGCCTGTAGCTGTCTCTGTAACTCAATTTCACCTAACTCTGGGGGAGTGCCCAGGAGTCCCCGTAGTATGGGAGGGGGTCTATGATATAATACTTCATAAGGGGAATATCCTGTTCTCTCAGAGGGAGGGAGTACATCTAGTCTTTAACAATACCATAGGGAGAACCTGTATCTATTTTAATCCTGTTTCCTGACACACTTTCCTTAAGCTATTTTGATAGTCCCATTCATCCGCTTCACCTTTCTGGAACTCTGAGATTGGTAGGCAGCACGTAGTTTCCATGTGATCTTTAATACCTTTGCCATCTTCTGTACTGAGTCAGCCACAAATGCCGGCCTGTTATCTGAGCTGATCCGTAAGGGCAGTCCAAATCCAGGAAGAAGATCTCGAAGAAGCACATGGGTTACTTCATGAGCTTTCTCAGTTCATATGGGATAAGCCTCCACCTACCTAGAGTAGGTACACACGGGAACGAGTAAATACTTGTTACTTCTACACTGGCATTTCTGGGAAGTCCACCTGGAGATCTTCAAAGGGGGCTGCTTTCCATTCCATGCCGGCGGAACGGCTGAACCCTGCCTCGCATTGTGCTGTCGGCAGGTAACACACCGCTGCGCCATGGTTTTGGCAAGGGCTGACAAATGCCAGATGTAGAAGTATCAGCCTAACAACTTTTCAAGTGACTCCTGACCTAGATGGGTGATCTCATGCACCCCCAGTACAACTGCGGCTCCTAGCAGCTGTGGCACAGCTACTCTCCTATTTGGTAACCGGATCCTTTCTTCTTCCATCACCTGTCCTCCCTCTGCCTGGAGAAAGCCTTTTTCTTATTTAGAATAAGTAGATACAAGGCCAGGTGCTTGAGGGAGCAGGGGGGCTGTGACTGATGCCCAGCTTTTCGAGCTTCTGAGTCAGTTCTGGGGTTCCCTAAGGTAACCAAGGTAGAGACTGCCACCTTGTGGGGTTTCTGTACTGCTTCTAATAATTGCAAGATTTTATGTCTTTTTCTCCAGATTTCAACAGGCCCTTTTCTTTATATAATGCTCCATGCACTTGGAGGGTTAAAAAGGCATACTGAGAGTCAGTGTAAATGTTTCCAGTCTTACCTCCACTGAATTCTAAGGCCTGAATTAAAGCAAAGAGCTCAGCTTTCTGAAGTGCCCTGGGGCAACGCTCTGGCGTCAACCGCAGTGTCCAGGGTTACCACCGCATATCCTGCACATCTGTCTCCTTGTGGGTTGACGAAGCTGCTCCTGTCCATGTATGGCTCCCAGTCTACTGATGCCCAAGGCTGGTCCTGGAGCTCAGGCCTGCTAGAGTAAACTGAGTCCAACACCTCTACACAGTTACGCTCGACAGGGCTCTCTGATACCGGGAGCAAGGTGACGGGTTCAGGGTGTTACAAACTTCAGTGGTTATGCAGAGATTTTCACAGAGCAAGCTTTGGTACTTGGTTAGTCTAGCATTCGTTAGCCAATGATGTCCTTTGGTAGTCATTAAAGTCACCACAGCATGGGGGGCCTTTATGTTCAGGTTTTGCCTAAGAGTTAGTTTTTGTGCTTCTTGTACTAGCAGGGCAGTTGCTGCCAAGGCCCTCAAACAGGGGGACTAACTGTAGAGGACTGTGTGCTCACAAACGAGATGTTCCCGATAAGCCCTGCTCTTGCAAACAAAGCAGGATATTCCTTCTCTGCAAAAAGGAAGGACAAAGGAGCCAGCTATAAACAGCGGGCTCTGGGAACTGGTCAATGTTTACTGACCTTGCGAGTCAAGGAAAGGTCAGAGAAGCAACACATGCCCGGTGACTTGGCTACATTCCACAAACGGCTGTATAAAATAAAGCAGAGTGTGCCGTTCAGGGTGGCCGCCATGTATGTCTTGTCCTGTGTTGTCTTGTATGTTCATTCCTTTGTTTAGGAAACATGCGGACCCCAACGCTAACCTTTGGAAACCCCATCTAGTTATTTAGAGAGTTAGGCCACTGGCCTCAGCCAGGGCCCCACAGTTTGGGTCAAAACTTTACCTGCCATCTTTTCTCTCTCGGAAACATACGGTGTAAAAGGCTTTGTCAGATCAGGTAACCCCAGGGCTGGGGCCGACGTAAGATTTTCTTTTAACTCATGAAAGGCCTGCTGTTGTTGGGATCCCCATTCAGAAGGCTCCTGGTCCTACCCATTTGTGACTCCGTACAGAGGCTTGGCAAGTACTGCAAAGTTTGTGATCCACGGTGTGCAGAACCTCAGAGCTCCTAAGAATTCTTTCACTTGTTTTCTGGTTTTAGGGTTCAGTAGGTTGCAAAAGACCCGCTTTCTTTCTGATCCCAGGCTGCACTCCCGCTGTTGGATAGTAAATCCTAGGTAACATACCTGCTGTTAGCAGATCTAGGCTTGCTTCTTGGACACCTTATACCTACAGTCCTCCAGGGGCTGGAGTAGGGCATCCGTCCCCTCGGTGCACCTGCCTGCCATGGGGTGTCCGAGCAGAATGTCGTCAATGTACTGGAGCAGCATGCAGCCCAGGCCTCTGGTGGGAAACTTCTGGAAGTCCCGAGCCAGTGCTTCCCCAAAGATGGTGGGGGAGTTCTTGAACCCTTGCAGAAGCTGGGTCCGAGTGGTGACACCTGACCCTAGATCTTCCTACTGAAAGGCAAAGAGCTTCTGGCTCTCAGGGGCTAGTCTAATGCTAAAGAAAGCATCTTTCAGGCCTAAGTGGGAGAACCAGCTGTCCTCAGCTGGCAGCAACCTTAACAACGTGTACGGGTTAGGTACTGTTGGATGTAAAGTCACTGTAGCTTGATTGATTAAGTGCAAGTCCTGTGCCGTCCTGTAGTCCTTGGTCCCTGGCTTGGGAACAGGCAGGAGGGGAGGGTTCCATGGAGACTGACAAGGGACTATAATTCTAAAGGCTTTCAGGCTCTTGAGATGGACCTGGATACTTTCAAGAGCTTCTCTGGGGACCAGTTACTGTTTTTGCCTGAAAGGCTTGGCCCTACACTGAACTTTTATAAGTACAGGGGATTGGTTAACTGCCAACCCTGGAGGGTTGTCTTCTGTCTACACCCTTGGCCACTGCTTAGCCAGAGTTGGTCTTATCTCTTGGCCTGGGTCAGTTAAGAAAAGTCTCCATTCCTCCTCCCAGGGCCATAATGACTCCCATTCCGGGTAACCTCAGCTGTAAAGAGCCGTGCTCTGTAGAAGAGATGGTGGCTCTCAGCTTGCTAAGCAAGTCCTTTCCTAGCAAGGGCAAGGAGTAGTCAGGCATGTACAAGAACTGGTGAATCACTTTTTGTCCTCCTACAGTATAATTGTGGGGCAAGCAGAAAGCTTGCTTTGCTGAAACTCCCATGGCTCCGATTATATCAATAGTCTTTTTGGATAAGGGGGCAACCGAGGTGGTTACTACTGAATGTTCAGCAGTAGTATTGATAAGAAAATCAATGTCTTTGCCCCTAACTGTCATCTTGACCATAGGCTCTTTGGGGGCACTTGAACCCGGTCCTCCTCAGTTCAGTAACTCTTCTGCTATATTGCACAGGCCTCCTTCTGGGGCCTCCTGCTCTGAGCCACCTTGTTTTCCTTTTAGCTGAGGGCACTTGTCCTTCTAATATCCTTCTTATATCCTATTGCTTTACAATAAGCACACTGGTTGCGCTGCAAGTTCGGACGGCCAGGCTAGGTATCTTTCTGGGGCACATGCCTACCCGGGAGTGCTCTCAGAGTCCATGTTGCTCAAGCTGGCTGGAGTACCCCACAGGGATGCTCCACAGGGCAGGCCTAAGCCGCCTAAGGGGCTGCCTTGACCTTCTGTTAATCATCTCGCTTCCCAGTCAGGGAAGCAATAAATGTGGCATGATGAACCACAGACAATACCTCTCAGACAATGGGTTGAAGAAGAAAGTGGCTTTATTTGGCCCATAGCATTGGTGGACTCGCGTCTCAAGAACCGACCTCCCCAAAAAAGGAATTCCTGGCCCTTTTAGGGGCTTACAATTCTAAGGGGTCCACATGAAAGGGTCGTGATAGATGTAGCAAGCGTGGGGAACGTGACTGGGGTCTACATGCATCAGCTAACAGAACAGAAAGTTTTGCAGTGCTTCTTCATACAATGTCTAGAGTTTACAAGTAACATAAGTAGTTTAGGTCAGGGGTTGATATTATTATTATTATTATTTTTTTTTTTTTTTTTGAGACGGAGTCTTGCCTGTCGCCTGGGCTGGAGTGCGGTGGCCAGATCTCAGCTCACTGCAAGCTCCGCCTCCCGGGTTTACGCCATTCTCCTGCCTCAGCCTCCTGAGTAGCTGGGACTACAGGCGCCAGCCACCTCGCCCAGCTAGCTTTTTGTATTTTTTAGTAGAGACGGGTTTTCACCGTGTTAGCCAGGATGGTCTCGAACTCCTGACCTCGTGATCCGCCCATCTCAGCCTCCCAAAGTGCTGGGATTACAGGCTTGAGCCACCACACCCGGCCTTATTATTATTATTTTTAACCACTGGAGCTGGGTGGTGGCGCCAAGGTTGTCTGGCTATTTATCTTACTTCTGTTTCTTTCTGACTTTTTGCTTTCTTCATTTCCTCCTGTCTTATAAACCAGGCAAGGGGGAGGGAGGAGGGCAGCAGGAGAAGTGGTGGTCTCCTTCCTACCTCAGCCTCCAGAGTAACTGGGACCACAGCCGCGCACCACCGCACCACGCTAATTTTTGTGTTCTTGGTAGAGATGGGTTTTCACCATGTTGCTCAGGCTGGTCTCCAACCCCAGGGCTCAAGGGATCCAGCTGCATCGGCCTCTCAAAGTGCTAGGATTACTGGCATTTTGTTTTATCAAAGATTGCTATTATCATAGGATGGGACCCACACTCAATAATACTTACAATGGCGCTGGTGGTCCTCGTCTGTGTCCAGCATTAAACATCAAGGCAGTTTCCTCCATGTTGAGAGCTGAGATCAGCCTGTGATCCACAGGGAGGTGAGGGGACTGTGCTCTGCATGGGGTTTGGTTAGGGCAGATCTGTGGCCTGAAGATCTGTGCCCTGCTGCAGCGTGTGTGTGGACTTTTCCAGGAGGGGAGCAAGATCTTAAAGGTCAAAATTACCCTTGTAGGTCTTCCTGTGGAACTTTCTTATCTCTGCATGACCTCTGGTGCAGTGGGCAGCAGAGGACCATCTTTCTCTCAGGTGAGGTCTCCCCCGTGTGTGTGTTTTGTCACAGGAAAGGAATGAATGGTTTCTAAATATTAAATCTCTTATTTTTTTTCACATACAGGATTTCCAAAGACTCATGTTACATGAGAAAGCCACCAAGAAGAGCAAAGAAAAGGATCCAGGGATGGCTGTTCCTCAGGTGAGTGATATTCCTCGGTGGATTCTTCTCTCTGCTTTCTGAAGTGCCAGGTATTGTAGTAGCCAGTCTTCTCTGAGTGTGAAGCGTTCTACCTCACAGGTTTGCTCGCACTCACCCATGCCTTTTCTCTGTTCCTCTCATCTTCACTTAAATTCTATCTCCTATAAACTAGTGACATGAGCTTGGGAAGAGGCTCTACTAGGCGTGGCCCTGGGAAGGGCTCACACCAGACGTGGATGGAGATGGGCTGTTGACCCCGTGCTGTCAGTGATGTTGGTTAGCAGGGATTGTTCAGGGCCCACATCTGGATGCACATTTAGCTCTTTCTGGACCATATTAGAGAAACTGTATATGAAAGTCATACATCAACAGTTGCAGTGGCTCACGCCTGTAATCCCAGCACTTTGGGAGGCCTAGGAGGGCAGATCACGAGGTCAGCAGATTGAGACCATCCTGGCTAACACGGTGAAACCCCATCTCTGCTAAAAATACAAAAAAATTAGCCAGACGTGGTGGCGGGCGCCTGTCATCCCAGCTACTCAGGAGGCTGAGGCAGGAGAATGGCATGACCTTGGGAGGCAGATCTTGCAGTGAGCTGAGATCATGCCACTGCACTCCAGCCTGGGCGACAGAGCGAAACTTCCTCTCAAAAAAAAAAAAAAAAAAAAAAGTCATACATTAATGTTCATTGGTATCTGGTAAATTCTGGAAAAGGAGGCAAACTAGGGGAGATATTTTGTGTCTGATTTTGTAATGCATTTGAAGCTACACTAGTGAGTCAATATGTCTCTGACACCAAACTTTTGTTTTAAGAGAGAGGGTGTCACTCTGGGGCCTAGTCTGGAGTGCAATGGCACAATTCTAGTTTACAGCAGCCTCGAACTCCTGGGCTCAAGTGGTCTTCCCACCTGAGCCTCCCAAATTGCTGGGATTGCAGGTGTGAGACAGCCCAGCAAGACTCTGCACTTTCAATGTCTTGGAATAGAATGGAAAGCTGATATAGATATCAGTGATAGAGTTAGCTTTATTCCATCATTGACTTCAAATTATTTAATCAATATAAATATCTAACTGCAGGGAATTCTTTAAATCATTCTCAGCACTTTGACCCCACAGAGCCTTTTTTTTTTTTTTTTTTTTAAAACAGGGACTCTGATGAAGCAAGCATTTTGGGTAAAAATGATTATAAGTTTGCTGTGACATAACAGCACAACTTATTTCATTAGAGAGGATGGAGTCATTCTTTTTCTACCCATTATTATTAAATGATTCTTTTATTTTATTTTATTTTTTTATTTATTTTTTGAGACGGAGTCTGGCTCTGTCGCCCAGGCTGGAGTGCAGTGGCCGAATCTCAGCTCACTGCAAGCTCCACTTCCCAGATTTACGCCCTTCTCCTGCCTCAGCCTCCCAAGTAGCTGGGACTACAGGCGCCCGCCACCTCGCCTGGCTAGTTTTTTTGTATTTTTTTAGTAGAGACGGGGTTTCACTGTGTTAGCCAGGATGGTCTCGATCTCCTGACCTCGTGATCCACCCGTCTCGGCCTCCCAAAGTTCTGGGATTACAGGCTTGAGCCACCGCGCCTGGCTGATTCTTTTATTTTAAACACCACATGATGTATATATGTATTGTGTAGTAGAAGTCCAAAGAAAAATACACTTATGCATCCCCTTTCCAGTCCAGCCTTCCACCCATTCCCATGTCTCAGTGGAGAATCACTGTTGAGGGTTCTGTGGCAAGTCAGCACAAACCTTTAGAAATGTATTCATACACCGTTATGAGATTTTAGAAAAAATTATTTGATGAATGGGTTTTTTGGTTTTTTTTTTTGCATGTTTTTTGAGACAGGGCCTCACTCTGTCACCTGCATATAGTGTAGAGACACATTGCAACCTCTGACTCTCAGGTTCAAATGAGTCTTATGCTTCAACCAACTGAGTAGCTGCAGTTACAGATGCGTGCTACACTCCTGGCTAATTGTTGTGTTATTAGTACAGATGAGGTTTCACCATGTTGACCAGGCTGGTCTCGAACTCTTGGCCTCAAGTGATCCTTCTGCCTCGGCCTCCCAAAGTTCTGGGATTTCAGGTATGAGCCCTGCTCCCGGCCTGATGAATGTTTTGTTATGGTATTTTATCCTGCAAGTTCTGAAAATGTTCATGTTTCCAAGGTAGAAAACAAGATAGCTTGCTCTTTTAAATCATCCTTGGAGCTTTCTCTGAATGAAGACATGTGAGTCCTTGACAGTTTTGTTTCATTTCTTTTTGTTATTGTTGTTTGTGTTTTTTTTGAGATGGAGTTTCATTCTTGTGGCCCAGGCTGGTATGCAGTGGCACAGTATCGGCTCACTGCAACTTCCGCCTCCCAGGTTCAAGTGATTTTCCTGCCACAGACTCCCAAGTAGCTGGGATTATAGGCATGCGCCACCATTCCCAGCTAACTTTGTATTTTTACTAGAGACAGAATTTGTCCATATTCTTCAGGCTGGTATCAAACTCCCGACCTTAGGTTATCCACCCACCTCAGCCTCCCAAAGTGCTGGGATTACAGGTGTGACCTACTGTGTACAGCCAATCCCACAGTTTATGTAGATAATACATAATTTTTATATATATATATACACACACACTTTTTTTTTTTTTTTTGGGAAAGAGTCTCAGTCTGTTGCCCAGGCAGGATTGCAGTGGTGTGATCTTGGCTTACTGCAATCTCTGTCTCCAGAGTTCAAGCGATTCTCCTGCTTCAGCTTCCTAGATAGCTGGGATTACTGGCACCTCCCTACGATGCCCAGCCAATTTTTTTATTTTTAGTAGATACGGAGTTTTGCCATGTTGGAGAGGTTAGTCTCAAACTCCTGACCTTAAGTGGTCCACTCACCTCGGTCTCCCAAACTGATAGGATTGCAGGTGTGAGCCACCATGCCTAGATTTATTTTATATATGTGTGTATATATAATATGTATAATATATATTTATTTAATAATATATTTAATATTATATATTTGTATAGAAATACATATATAATATATATAAAATATCTATATTATATATAGATATATATATTGTTTGAGATGGAGTCTTACTCTGCAGCCCAAGCTGGGAGTGCAATGGCACAATCTTGGCTCACTGCAAACTTCACCTCTTGTTCTCCAGTTATTCTCCTGCATCAGCCTCCCAAGTAGCTGGGACTAGAGGCCTGCACCACCACACCTGTTTTTTTTTTTTTTTTTTTTGTATTTTTAGTAGAGACAGTGTTTCGCCATGTTGTCCTGGGTGGTCTTGAACTTCTCAGCTCAGGCAATCCACCTGCCTCAGTCTCCCAAAGTGCTGGGATTTTAGGCATGGGCCACCGTGCCAGGCCATATATTTTTTTATATTGTCCGTAAAACTGAGACTTCCATAGTGACTTAAGGGATTTTAAAAGCTATCCTGAAAAAGTACAGTAAAATGCAACTATACAGAAAAATTGTTCAAAAATACCTTAATGTGAATTTGTCAGAACACAGTCTTGGATCAAATCAATACTTATTTTCTCTTTTCTCATTTCACGTGAGGGCGATAACATACTCCTTCACAATGTTTTGTTGAAATGTGTTTTTTATTTTAGGGATGCTTGACTTTCAGGGATGTGGCTATAGAATTCTCTTTCATGGAGTGGAAATGCCTGAACCCTGCGCAGAGGGCTTTATACAGGGAAGTGATGTTGGAGAACTACAGGAACCTGGAGTTTGTGGGTGAGGAAAATGTCCCTTCAGACGTGAGGAATCTGCTCTTGTCTATCTTGGCTCTTTCTGGTTTTATATGCTCTTTTGAGATTTTGTGATACATGCTTTTGATGTACATGTCATTGTTTTCTGCAGTGATGACCCTCCTATCTGTCATGGGTAGCTTCTTAGAGACTGTCCTGTGGAGTGGTTTTACATAAAAACAGAAAATTCGTGAGCACTTTGACTAATATAGTTGAACATCATCCTGCTCTGGGAAGAGATGTCCCTGGAAGCCCTGAGCAGAATTGTCAGCATGGCCCAGGATACGAGATAGAAAGCATGACACTGACACTGATTGACAAGTGTTTCCAGCTGTGGTTCTGGTTTTGTTTTCTTTTTCTTTGTTTGTTTTCAGACAGTCTCCCTCTGTTGAACAGGCTGGAGTGTAGAGTCTGATCTCAGCTTATTGCAACCTCTGCCTCCTGAGTTCAAGCAATTCTTGTACCTCAGCCTCTCAACCTAACTGGAATTATAGGCACATGCCTTCATACCTGGATGATTTTTGTATTTTTATTAGACATAGGGTATCACCATGTTGATCAGGCTAGTCTTGAATTGCTGGCCTCAAGCAATTCGCTCACCTCAGCTTCGAAGTGTTGGGATTACAGGCCTGAGCCACCACACTTGGCCTTTCGTTCTGGTTTTTGAGAACCATCACAGAAGCGTCTCTCACTGGCACTGTGACAGTGTTCATCACATAAACTAATGGTCATCTTCTGTAAGTAGCAGTCACTGCTGTAGAAATTCCTCCTAGCGAGGAAATAATTCAGGCTTACTGCCTCATATATATGAGGCTCTTGACTGAACTCTTTTTTTTTTTTTTATTCTATACAGAATCTTGCTCTTGTTGCCCAGGCTGGAGTGCAATGTCGTGGTCTCCACACGCTGCAACCTGTGCCTCCTGGGTTCAAGCAATTCTGCTGCCTCAGCTTCCTGAGTAGCTGGGATTACAGGCACCCACCACCACACCTGGCTAATTTTTTTATGTTCAGTTGAGACAAGGTGTTCTTAAACTTTGAAGATCACATTTGGGAAGTTTAAAATAAGTATTGCTTTTTGTGTAATTTTTACACATTTCAATATTAACTATTATTTACCATCTGTACTTATTTGGAAAACTATTGGTCTTTATATTTTTTAGATAGCTCTTTAAAATCCATGATGGAGTTCTCATCACATGAGCACAGTAATACAGGAGAAGGGTTCTACACAGGGACATTGGAAAGACATAAAAGTTATCACATTGGAGATTTTTGCTTCCCAGAAATCAAGAAAGATATTCATCACTTTGAGTTTCAGTGGCAAGAAGTTGAAAGAAATGGCCATGAAGCACCTGTGACAGAAAATAAAGAGTTGACAGGTAGTACAGACCGACATACTCAAAGGCATGCTGGAAACAAGCCTATTAAAGATCAGCTTGGATCAAGCTTTCATTCGCATCTGCCTGAACTGTGCATATTTCAGACAGAAGGGAAAATTAGTAACCAAGTGGACAAGTCTGTCAGTGGTGCTTCCTCAGCTTCAACATCCCAGAGAATTTCTGGTAGGCTCAAAACTCATATTTCTAATAAGTATGGGAAGAATTTCCTCCATTCCTCATTATCCACACAAATACAGGAAACATGCGTGAGAGAAAAACCTTGCCAAAATAATGGGTGTGGCAAAGCTTTTAATTATAGCTCACTCTTAAGGAGACATCACATAACCCATTCAAGAGAGAAACAATGTAAATGTGATGTCTGTGGCAAGGTTTTTAATCAGAAGCAATACCTTGCATATCATCGTAAATGTCACACTGGTGAGAAAATTTATAAGTGTAATGAGTGTGAGAAGACCTTCACTCAGATGTTATCCCTTGTATGCCATCATAGACTTCATACTGAAGAGAAACCTTACAAGTATAATGAGTGTGGCAAGACGTTCAGTCAGAAGTCATCCTTTAGCTGCCATCGTAGACTTCATACTGGAGAGAAACCTTACAAGTGTAATGAGTGTGGCAAGACCTTTGGTCGACATTCAGCCCTTGTAATTCATAAGGCAAATCATACCGGAGAGAAACCTTACAAGTGTAATGAGTGTGGCAAGACCTTCCATCAGAAGACATCCCTTCAGTGCCATCATAGACTTCACACTGGAGAGAAAGCTTACAAATGTGAAGAATGTGGCAAGGTTTACATTCGCAGATCACACCTTGAAAGACATAGGAGAATTCATACTGGAGAGAAACCATACAAATGTAAGATTTGTGACAAGGTTTTCCGGAGTGATTCATACCTTGCAGTACATCAGAGAGTTCATACTGGAGAGAAACCGTACAAGTGTAATAAATGTGGCAGGAGTTTCAGTCGGAAGTCATCCCTTCAATACCATCATACACTTCATACTGGAGAGAAACCTTACTCATGTAATGAATGTGGCAAGGTTTTTAGTAGAAGAGAAAACCTTGCACGTCATCATAGAATTCATACTGGAGAGAAACCTTACAAATGTAAAGAATGTGACAGAGTTTTCAGTCGCAAATCACACCTTGAAAGACATAGGAGAATTCACACTGGAGAAAAACCATACAAATGTAAGGTTTGTGACAAGGCTTTCCGGAGTGATTCATACCTTGCAAACCATATGAGAGTTCATACTGGAGAGAAACCTTACAAGTGTAATAAATGTGGGAAGGTTTTTAATCAAAAAGCACACCTTGCACAACATCAGAGAGTTCATACTGGAGAGAAACCTTACAAGTGTAATGAGTGTGACAAGGCTTTTAATCAAAAAACAAGCCTTGCACAACATCAGAGAGTTCATACTGGAGAGAAACCTTACAAGTGTAATGAATGTGGCAAGGTTTTTAATCAAAAAACAAACCTTGCAAAACATCAGATAGTTCATACTGGCGAGAAACCTTACAAGTGTAATGAATGTGGCAAAGCCTTTACTAGGCAGTCAACACTTATTCACCACCAAGCAATCCATGGTGTAGGGAAACTTTACAAATATAATGATTCTCACAAAGTCCTCAATAATGCTACAGTCATTGCAAATCATTAGAGAATCCATAGTGAAGTGAGATCTACAAATGTAATAAATGTGGCAAATTTTTCAGACATCGTTCATAACTTGTAGTTCATCAGCGAATCCATGATGTAGACATCAGAGAATCCATACTGGGCAGAAATCTTACCAACGTCATAAGGGTGGCAAGGTCTTCAGTCTGTGGTCATTCCATGCAGAACATCAGAAAATTCATTTTTGAGACAATTACTCCAAATAAAATGAATATAAACAATCATAAAGCTTTAATTGACATTAGAGTCAATTCAACTTTGACTTGAGTTTGAGTTGACTTAACATTGAGTTCAAGCATTAATTGACATAAAAAGTGTTAATGTTAAGAAGAATGGGCCAGGCGTAGTGGCTCATGCCTGTTATCCCAGCACTTTGGGAGACCAAGGCAGGTAGATCACTTGAGGTCAGCAGTTTGAGACCAGCCTGGCCAATAGACTTGAGCCACTTTACCCAGCCTGTTTTTTATTTTTATCTTTATTTTTTGAGATGGAGTCTTGCTCTTATCCCCCAGGCTGTAATGCAATGACTTGATATCGGCTCACTGGAACCTCCTCCTCCTGCATTCAAGCAATTCTCCTGCCTCAGCCTCCTGGGTATCTGTGAATAGTGATGCATGCCACCACACCACGCTAATTTTTGTATTTTTATGTATTTATTTTTTATTTTATTTTATTTTTTTGTTTGGAGATGGAGTCTTGCTCTTGTTACCCAGGCTGGAGTGCAGTGGTGTGATCTCAGCTCATTGCAATTTTTGCCTCTTGGGTTCAAGCAATTCTCCTACCTCAGCCTCCTGAGTAGCTAGAATTACAGGTGACTGCCACCATGCCTGGCTAATTTTTGTATTTTTAGTAGAGAGGGGGTTTCTCCATGTTGGTCAGGCTGGTCTTGAACTCCTAACCTCAGCTGATCCACCTGCCTCATCCTCCCAAAGTGGTGGAATTACAGGCATGAGTCACTGCAACTGGCCCTTTTAAAATTTTGTTTATTTATTTATTTTTGAGCCTATTTTGCAGCCTTTACAAAAATCAGGGTTTTCCCACAAGATCATGAAGATTTTCACATAAGGGACCTCTGACCATTTGTGTTGGCGTTGGCAGTAAAGGTCAAGCAGGAATATGGTAATAACACTCATGTTCCCCACCTTTGGCCACGTTCCTGCCTTTCTGGTTTATATTTTGACCAAACCCAGCTACTCGCGAGGCTGAGGCAAGAGAATCACTTGAACCCAGGAGGCGGAAGTTGCAGTGAGCCAAGATCGCACCATTGCATTCCCGCCTGGGAGCAAAGAAAGAAACTTAGTCTGAAAAAAAGAAAAAGTCAAGCCCCTTCTCCTCTCTCCGTCATCATAGTGTGTGCTTGATTTCGCTTCTTGCCATGTCTTCTCACAAGACTTTCAGAATTAGGTGAGTCTTGGCCAGAAACAAAAGCAAAATTGTTCTATTCCCCAGTGGATTCGCATAAAAACTGCTAATAAGGTCACAGTCACGTTACCATATCAAGCTGAAAATGTCATCCCTATCTGAAGAGTTGGACATGTTTTATCGGGAATATATTTTTTAATCTCTGAATCTGTTATGAGTGCATTGGTTGGCTGGGTTTGGTAATATGTGAAACATTTTATTAAAAAAAAAAGTCAGGCGCGGTGACTCACGCCTGTAATCCTAGCACTTTGGGAGGCTGGGGCAGGTGGATCCCAAGGTCAGGAGATCGAGACCATCCTGGCGAACACGGTGAAACCCCCTCTCTACTAAAAATGCAAAAAATTAGCCGGTCGTGGCGGCGGTCGCCTGTAGTCCCAGCTATTCAAGAGGCTGAGGCAGGAGAATGGCGTGAGCCCTGGAGGCGGAGCATGCAGTGAGCCGAGATCGCGCCACTGCACTCCAGCCTGGGCGACAGAGCGAGACTCCGTCTCAAACAAAGAAGGAAATATCCCGACCCACCCAAATTCCTGGTGTGGCTGGACTGGGGGCTAGGGCGCTACGAAAGGCAAGTTTGAAACAGAAACAAACGCTCACCTGAGTCAGTCCTGGGCTCTCCGTGCAGAACAACCATGGGCTGGTAGTGGATCCTGTCTGGGAGGGTTCTGGACACCAAGCTGGGACAGGGCAGGAGGGGAAAATGTTGCTGAGGGGGCGGGGCCTGAACAGATGCTGGGGCGGGGCGAGAGAGTGGAGGCCACTGTGGGTGCGGGGCTGGTTAGAGGCTGGGGACGAGGCAAGAAGGAGGAGGTTGCCAGGGTGCTGGGCGGGTCCGGGCCGGACAGCAGGCTAGGCTAGAGGGTTATCGCCGTCAAGGGGGAGGGCTCTGGAAGGTGGGTGGTTATAAAGGGCCAGGCCTGGAGGAGGCGGGTTGGAGCTTTCTCCTCAGCTGGGCCATGGACTTCGCCAGCTGTCATCCTCTCCCTCTAGGACCAGATCCTCCGGGTTCTGATTGGTGGATTCATTCTCTTGTGCCGTGATGCTACCCTAATATCACACGGATGCTACCTCCCCGTTTTAACATTTCAAACAATGGAAGGTAAAACTGCTTCTGTAGTAGACCACGTGTACTGAACGCTGAATGCTTTTTCCTCTTAAATTGAAAATGGTTTTAATGCAAAGCGCCTTTTTTGAGCAGGTAGAGTCGCGCGTCCTGCAGGTGGGGCGAGCTCCCCTCAGTCTGGGGCAGGGCGGGTGAGAGGTGAAAGGACCTCGGTAAAGGGGTGGAGTGGGGCGCTGGTTGCAGCGAGGACTGACAGAAGGGCTTATTAAACTAAGCAAGGTCCTGGGTTGTTTAAGTGGATAATGGAAACTGAAAGGTGACGTGCAAAACTGCCTATTACACCCAGGAGGTGGAGGATAATTTCATATTTCGTGGAAATAAAGTCAGGGCCCAGAGCTGTGGCTCACACCTGTAATCTCAGCAATTTGAGAGGCCAAGGCGGGAGGATCACTTGAACCCAGGAGTTCGAGATCAGCCTGGGCAACGTAGTGAGACGTCATGTCTATTAAAAATAAAAAAATGCGTCAGGTGTGGTGGTGCACGCCTGTTGTCCCAGCTGCTTGGGGCGCTGAGGTGGGAGGATCACATGAGCCAGGGATTTCACAGTTGCAGTGAGCTCTAATCTCTCCACCACACTCCAGCCTGGGTGACAGAGCTAGACCCTGTCTCAAACAAAGAAGGAAAAAACCGAGAGGTATAATTTGCTTTGAAAATTAAAGAAACTTTTTTTTTGTCTCTTTCCTTAGGACTTTTATTTAGAAAATTTGTAAATACATTTTCTCTGTCTTCTGTATAGGGAAAAGAAAGAGAGATCAGACTGTTACTATGTCTATGTAGAAAAAGGAAGGCATGGCCAGGCGCAGTGGCTCACGCCTGTAATCCCAGCACTTTGGGAGGCCGGGGCGGGTGGATCACGAGGTCAGGAGATCGAGACCATCCTGGCAAACACGATGAAACCCTGTCTCTACTAAAAATACAAAAAAAAAAAAAAAAAAAAAATTAGCCGGGTGTGGTGGTGAGCGCCTGTAGTCCCAGCTTCTTGGGAAGCTGAGGCAGGAGAATGGCATGAACCCGGGAGGCGGTGGAGCTTGTAGTGAGCAGATCGCACCACTGCACTCCAGCCTGGGTGACAGAGCGAGACTCCATCTCAAAAAAAAAAAAAAAAAAAAAGAAAAGAAAAAAGAAGACATAAGAAACTGCACTTTGATCTGTACTAAGAAAAATTCTTCTGCCTTGAGATACTATTAACCTGTAACCTTAGCCCCAACCCTGTGCTCACAGAAACATGTGCTATATTGACTCAAGGTTTAATGGATTTAGGGCTGTGCAGGATGTGTTTTGTTAAATATGTGTTTGCAGGCAGTATGCTTGGTAAAAGTCATTGCCATTCTCCATTCTCGGTTAACCAGGGACACAATGCACTGTGGAAGGCCGGAGGGACCTCTGCCCAAGAAAGCCTGGGTATTGTCCAGGTTTCCCCCCGACCGAGACAGCCTGAGATATGGCCTTGTGGGAAGGGAAAGACCTTACAGTCCCCCAGCCCGACACCCGCAAACAGTCTGTACTGAGGAGAATTAGTGTAAGATAAAGGCCTCTTTGCAGTTGATGTAGGAGGAAACTGCTTGTACCTGGGAATGGAATGTCTCCATGTAAAACCCGATCATACGTTCTATTTACTGAGATAGGAGAAAACCTCCTTATGGCTGGAGATGAGACATGATGGTGGCAATACTGCTCTTTACTGCACTGAGATGTTTGTGTAAAGTCAAACATAAGTCTGGCCTACGTGCGCATCAAGGCACAGCACCTTTCCTTAAACTTATTTATGACACAGAGTCTTTGCTCACATGTTTTCTTGCTGACCCTCTCCCCACCATTACCCTATAGTCCTGCCACATCCCCTTCTCCGAGATAGTAGAGATAGTGATCAATAAATACTGAGGGAACTCAGAGAGCAGTGCCGGGGCGGGGTCCTCTGTATGCTGAGCGCGGTACCCTGGGCCCACTTTTCTTCCTCTATACTTTGTCTCCATGTCTTATTTCTTTTCTCAGTCTCTCATCTCCACCTTGTGAGAAACACCCACAGGTGTGGTGGGGCAGGCCTCCTTCACTTCTGAGGTTTTTTTTTTTTTTTTTTGAGACAGAGTTTTGCTCTTGTTGTCGGTGCTGGAGTGCAATGGCGCGATTTCAGCTCACCACAACCTCTGTCTCCCAGGTTCAAATGATTCTCCTGCCTCAGCCACCAGAGTAGCTAGGATTACAGGCATGCACTAGCATGCCCGGCTAATCTTGTACTTTTACAAGAGATGGGGTTTCTCCATGTTGGTCAGGCTGGTCTTGAACTCCTGATCTCAGGTGGTCCACCCGCCTTGGTGGTTTGACACTGGGATTACAGGCGTGAGTGGCCTGAAGTGGTATTTTTAGGAAACAACCTAAACTTGTTTCAGTTTAATAACCCAGGGATGTATTTCTGAAGGACTTGGGGTCTCTCTTTGAAAGGCAAACAACAAAAGAGACAGTACCTGTAACTCAGTAGGAAATTAAATATTTCAAACATCAAATAATTCCAATTTAAAAGTATGGACCTTTAAATAATTCTGAGCCTTGAAAAAATATGGTCATGCAACTTGAGTCCAGTGGTATGCAGACACAACTTCCTTTTTTTTTTTTTTTTTTTTTTTGAGACATAGTCTCATTATGTAAACCAGGCTGGAGTGCAGTGGCCTGATCTCAGCTCACTGCAACCTCCGCCTCTTGGGTTCAAGCGATTCTCCTGCCTCAGCCTCCTGAATAGTTGGGACGACAGTCAGGCACTACCATGCCTGCCTAATATTTGTATTTTTTAGTAGAGACAGGGTTTCACCATATTGGCCAGGCTGGCATCAAACTCCTGACCTCGTGATCCGCCCGCCCCAGCCTCCCAAAGTGCTGGAATTACAGCCCTGAGCCACTGGCGCCTGGCTGCAGACGCAACTTCTAACAGTTTTCCTGGCCAGATGCGATGGTTAACGCCTGTAATCCCAACACTTTGGGAGGCCAAGGAGGCTGGATCACTTGAGGTCAGGAGTTTGAATCCAGCCTGGCCAACGTGGTAAAACCCCAGTCTCTACTAAAAATACAAAATAATTAGCCAGGCTTGGTGACGCGCGTCTGTAATCCCAGCTGGTTGGGAGGCTGAGGCAAGAGAACTACTTTATTTATTTATTTATATATTTTTTGAGACGGAGTCTCGCTCTGTCGCCCAGGCTGGAGTGCAGTGGCCGGATCTCAGCTCACTGCAAGCTCCGCCTCCCGGGTTTACGCCATTCTCCTGCCTCAGCCTCCCGAGTAGCTGGGACTACAGGTGCCCGCCACCTCGCCCGGCTAGTTTTTTGTATTTTTGAGTAGAGACGGGGTTTCACCGTGTTAGCCAGGATGGTCTCGATCTCCTGACCTTGTGATCCGCCCGTCTCGGCCTCCCAAAGTGCTGGGATTACAGGCTTGAGCCACCGCGCCCGGCCAAGAGAACTACTTTAACCCGGGAGGTGAAGTTTGCAGTGAGCCGAAATCTCGCCATTGCACTCTAGCCTGTTCAACAGATAAACAGTCTGTCTCAAAAAAGAAAAGAAAAAAGAAAAAATGTAAATACAAAAATAAAAGTAATAGATCTCTTACACAAATGTGCTGGGACAACTAACTGGATATCCACATGAAAAAGAATAATGTTGGATCCCTATCTCACACAATCAAAAATTTAACAAAAAGTTAAAAAAAAAAAAAAAAAAAGAGAGACAAAGAAGGGAGCGCTGCGGTAGGAGGTGTTACTTTGTCGCCCAGGCTGGCTTGGACCCCCAGACTCAGCGATCCTCCCGCCACTGCTTCCTGAGTAACTGGGAATTCAGGCTTTCGCCCCCACGCCCACATCCCTGCTGTGTTTAAGCTGCAGGTGGTGACCTCACTTCTCCCTGGCCTGAGCACTCAGTCCCGCATCCCAGGCGGTGGCCCTAGGGAAGTCTCTGAGCACAGGGTGGACTCTTTCCCGAGTGAATGGAGAATAGAAAGGAGAGGATTTCTATTCTATTCTTTGGGCCCTCAGCATGAAATCGTACGTTCCTTCCAGGCAGGGCTTTGCATTTCACATTCTAGTTCGCATCCCCCTTGCAGACAATTCCAGGACTTTTGAATCATGCCTCAGTCTTCCTGGCTGCCCTTGCCTCCAAAACCCGAAAACAGAGGCCATGGGAACGAGGCTGAGAGACTCACAGGTCCCGCCGCGGCCCCGCCCTCTGTCGGTTTTGAAGGGCAAAGTTTTTCGGTCTCACGCCCCGCCCCTACCTCACCCAGGCCCCGCCCACCTCCTCGAGGGTCCCGCCCAGGCCTCTCTTCCGTCCTGCGCGCGCAGATTCTCGCAAACCCGGAAGCGGATCGCGTGGAGTGGCGGTCCCACCGCGGTGGTGAGTTTCGCTGTGTGTTGTGTTAAGTCTGCGCTTCCCAGATCCCCGGCGCTTCTGTACCTGGCACGTGGCGTCCTCATAGAGCTGGGAATTCTCGGCCGTCTTTCTTCACCCAGACGTCCCCGTGAGAGTCCGGGGGTCGCTTCCTTTTGGGTTTAAAGTCACCTTAGGCTCGCCCCGTCCCGAATCTTTCTGCTATAGGGCAATGTATACACTTCCCATCGCCTAGTTTTCCTGCTCAAAACCTTTTTCTGACTCCTCCCGACCCACACTTTTTAAACTCCTTACCGCGAGGCGGATTCCCACCCTGGGCGCCTCCCAGTTTTGTCTTAAGGCACCGTCGCCCCCACCTCCCTCCTCGTGCTGGGCCCTAATGCTCCCCAGGTCTTCCCTCCGTAATCACCGTTTCTCCTGAGCCCGCGTTGGGGTGGTACCCGGGGGCCTGTACTATGACACCGGGTATTCTTGCCTGCCCAGCTCCAGCCCCTGGAAAATGCGCTCCTTCGGGATGCAGGGGTCTTGCTCCAAAGCCCCCTGTGATTGTGTGGGCCAAAGGGATCAGGAGACTGGGAGAGAGCAGTAGAAAACCTGAGACAGAGAAAAGAAGAATGAGAAAGACCGTAACAGATGGCAACGTAGAGGATGGGTGAGGGATTTGCTGAGAGACAGCAAAAATGAAAAAAAAAAAAAAGAAAAAAACAGGAGGAGAAAAGCAACTGGAGAAATGTAGAGAAAAGCTAGATGTACAAAGAGATGAAGGACAGCAAGGTAGGGAGAAGGGCAGCAAAGAGGGAGGCTCATCAGAGTGAGGGAGAGGAGGAGGGATTTGGAGCCAGGGCAGACAGAGCAGAGTGGTGCTGTTAGTGAGGAGAACAGAGGGAGAACCACAGCAGGGAGGACACCTGGGGATCTGGGGTGCTAGAGAGTGGGGACAGGGGGGTTTAACAGGGAAGATAAAATTTAACAGGGAGAGCAGAAGAGGTGCAGAGATGGGAGAAGAGGCAGAAATACATGGAGATTGAGGATGATCGAAAGATTGGGGAGAAGGAGCAACAACAGGTTAAATAAGTTGCGAGGATGGAGCAGAAGAGGTAGAAGAGAAGAAATAGAGGGAAGAAGGGGATAAACAGCAGAAGAGGAGAGGGGTACAAAATGAGGAACGGAATTCCAGGGAAAAAGAAAACAAGAGCTAGAGAGAGAAGGGGAGAATGAGAGATATGTACAGAATTAGGAAGGGAAGCACAGTAATGAAGACAGAGGGGCTGAGCGCAGTGTCTCATGCCTGTAATCCCAGCAATTTAGGAGACTGAGGCAAGGAGATTGCTTGAGTCCAGGAGTTCGAGGCCAGCCTGGCCAACATGGTGAGAACCCCATCTCTGCCAAAAGAAAAAAGGAAATTATCTGGGTGTGATGGTGCACACCTGTAATCCCAGCTACTCTGGAGGCTGAGGCAGGAGGATCACTTCAGCCCAGGAGGTCCAGGCTGCAGTGACCCGAGATCATGCCACTGCACTCCAGCCTGGTCAACAGAGCAAGTTGCTGTCTCAAAAGAAAAAAAGGGGCAGGGGACTTCATTGGATATGATTAGTTGTGATATGTTGACTTCTATGTATATAATCTAATAACTTAAAATTTGTTTATATAGATGAGATTGAGAATTTTAAAATTCCTGTCTCTAAGGCATGTACATTCTATAAATCTTGGCATCAGAGGTCAGCTTCCACTTGGAATCCCTATTCAGCCCCAGGGTTCTGTCTCAATTCACTTGTTAGACATTCTCTTTCCTTTTCCCAGGGTGGAATAGGAAGTGGGGCAGTGAAGTGAGAGAAAAAATCACTTTCTGTTATCATGTAATAGTTTTAATTAAATTAATTAATTGATATTTTGAGACAGAGTCTGGCTGTATCGCCCAGACTGGAGTGCAGTGGCGTGGTCTCCTCCAACTGCAGCCTTGCCCTCCTAGGCTTAAGCGATCCTCCTACCTTAGGCACCGGAGTAGCTGGGACCACAGGTATCAGCCATCAAGCCTGGCTAGCTTTTGTATTTTTTTTTTTTTTTGTAGAAAAGGGGTTTCACTATGTTTCCCAGGCTGGTCTCAAAATTCTGGGCTCAAAGAATCCTTCTGCCTTGACCTCCCAAATTACTGGGATTACAGTTGGGATTCCATAGAGGAGCCACTGCACCTGACCTGCATCGTCGTTTTTGTTTGTTTGTTTGTTGTTTTTGAGATGGGATCTCGCTCTCATCCAGGATAGAGTGCAATGGCACAGTCTCGGCTCACCGCAATTTCTGCTTCCCGAGTTCAAATGATTCTACTGTCTCAGCCTCCTGAGTAGCTGGGATTACAGGCATGAGCCACCACATTTAGCTAAATTTGTGTATTTAGTAGAGACGGAGTTTCTCCATGTTCGTCAGGCTGTTCTCGAACTCCCGACCTCAGGTGACCCGCCCACCTTAGCCTCCCAAATGCTGGGATTATAGGTGTGAGCCCACGCCCAGCCCATAGTACTTTTGAAAAGGGACATCAGGGTGCAGTGGCTCACTCCTGTAATCGCAGCACTTTGGGAGGCTGAGGCGGGTGGATCACAAGGATCACAAGGTCAGGAGTTTGAGACCAGTTTGCCCAACATGATGAAATCCTGCCTTTCCTAAAAATTCAAAAATTAGCTGGGTGTGTTGGCACACGCCTGTAATTCCAGCTACTCAGGAGGCTGAGGCAGGAGAATCACTTGAACCCAGGAGGTAGAGGTTGCAGTGAGCCAAGATTGTGCCACTGCACTCCATCCTGGGTGAGAGTGAGACTCCATCTCAAAAAAGAAAAATTGAAAAAAAAAAAAAAGGAACATCAAAGCCAGGGGTGACGGCTCATACATGTAATCCCAGGACTTTGGGAGCCAATCACCTAAGGTCAGGAGTTCACGACCATTCTGGCCAGCGTGGTGAAGCCCCATCTCTAGTAAAAATACTAAAAAAGTAAGCCAGGTGTGGTGGTGTGCGCCTGTAGTTCCAGCTGCTCGGGAGACTGAGGCATGAGAATCGCATGAACTTGGGAGGAAGGGGTTACAGTGAACCGAAATGGTACCACTGCACTGTAGCCTGGGTCTTCATCTCAAAAAAACAAACAAACAAAAAAATAAAATAAAAAGCAAAAGAGACATCAAAAGTGCTTTTTTTCTCATTGTGTAATAGATTTCCTTTTTTTTCTTTCTGATTCCTCTTCATTTCTTTCTTTCTTTCCTTATTTTTTTTTTTTTTTTTTTTTTTTTTGCAGTTTGAGATAAATCTTAATTTTAAAAATTCCTTTTTAAATACATAATCAGTTCTTCTGAAAGATGCCTTTGTGGCATCCAAAAATCAGCTCACATCATTCCTTTCTGTACATGTATATGTTCTAGTTATTTTCCTGTTGACATCTGAATTTGTTAGATTTTTTAAAAACAATTTCAAAGTAGTTTCTGTTTGAAATTAGTTGTGTCTGTTTCAGATCGAGGTCTGCATGCTTTCTACTCTTTATTATTTATTGGAAACCTTTAACATCAAAGTGTAGTTTAACCAGTTAGTCTATTTTTCAGTTTTCTTTCCTTATGTCATCTGTCAAAATCTTGAGCTGTGAGCTATTAAGTGCATGTTTCCCTCAAGGCACCTCTGGTCTATGTGGACAAATGTTGAAAGCCCAACTCCTCACTGTGGCTCCACAGCCCTGTGTCCAGGGCCCCTGCCAGTGTCCAGCCTCCTCCTGGGAGCTTGCCTCCATCTCCTGACTCCCTCTGCCCCAGGCATATTGCTTTTCTCTTTTCCCAAACATCAAAACCCTTCCTGTCTCAGGTCGCTGTCCCTTCTCTTACCCTGTGTCCCTAAATGATCATGGCCCTGTCCCTATCTCCTCCTTCAGGTCTAGGTTCAGAGATGTCTCCCATGCCTTCCCACCCCCACCTGAAGTTCCCTCTGCCCATCAGTTTTTTTCATGTTACTCAGATTTTATTATCTCTGCATCAGTCATATCAGAAATGCTCTTTTTATTTTTTTTTAATTTTTTTTTGAGACAGAGTCTCACTCTCATCCAGGCTGTGAGTGCAGTCTTGTGACCTCGCTCCCTGCAACCTCTATCTCCTGGGTTCAAATGATTCTTGTGCCTCACCCTTGCAAGTAGCTGAGATTACAGGTGTATGCCACCACACCCGGCTCATTTTTGTATTTTAATTTTAATTTTATTTTACTTTTGAGTCTCAATCTGTTGCCCAGGCTGGAGTGCAGTGGCACGATCTTGGCTCACTGCAACCTCCACCTCCCGGGTTAAACCGATTCTCCTGCCTCAGCCTCCCGAGTAGCTGGGATTACAGACACCCACCAAGCCCAGCTACTTTTTGTATTTTTAGTAGAGATGGCATTTAACCATGTTGGCCGGGCTGGTCTCGAACTCCTAACCTAAAGTAATCCACCTTTCTTGGCCTCTCAGAGTGCTAGGATTACAGGCCAGAGTCACCGTGCCTGCTCCTATTTTTGTATTTTTAGTAGAGACAGGGTTTCACCATGTTGGCCAGGCTGGTCTCGAACTCATGACCTCAGGGGATGCGTCTGCCTTGGCCTACCAGTGTGCTGTCATTACAAGCGGGAGCCACCGCGCCCACCCAGAGACGCGTTTCTGCATGGATTATTTTGAGTGTTTTGTGTCTCCGTTCATTGGAGGATACCTGTTTCCCATCTTGGCCACAGGACAACTGCAGCATCTACTCTGGGGTTGTGGTTCAGATGCTGAGGTGTCCTCAGGGAACACTGAGGCAAGTGTGGGGATGGTCCCACATTTCTTCCGGAAATTTCAACTCTAATTGGTCTGAACTTCCTGTGGCTATTTATTTCAGTCAAAATAAGAGGAGAAGGCCTCACTAAGGTCAGAAAAGCCCAACAGACCAGACCTTGTGTCCTCAGGCAGTGCCAAGGCATCCCCAATTTTGTCATCTGTCACTGCCTCACTCCAGCTCCCGGGTCTTCCGTGCTCTGCACATCACCAGGGCCCAGTTTGGCCATTATGGGCAGGGGCTTTGCTACCAGCAGGTGATGCGCTCAGAGTCAGGGGTCCTGGATTCCCTTCAGGAAGGGTGGGGAGAAGATCAGGGTCCTGAAGGGCATGAAGGACACACCCCTACACAACTAGTTCTGTTCTGGAGGAGCTGGAGGCTCCATGACTTCAGGAAAGATTCTTCCAAGGATCTTCAAACGTCAAATATTTCACGTTAAAAGCTACGGAACTTTAATTCTGAGCCTTGAGATGAAGGTGGTCATGCAACCAAAGTCCAGTGGCATGCAGGCGGCAACTTTTTTTTTTTTTTGAGACGGAGTCTCGCCCTGTCACCCAGGCTGGAGTGCCGTGGCGCCATCTTGGCTCCCTACAAGCTCCGCCTCCCAGGTTCATGCCATTCTCCTGCCTCAGCCTCCCCAGTAGCTGGGACTACAGGCGCCCGCCACCACGCCTGGCTACTTTTTTGTGTGTTTTTAGTAGAGACAGGGTTTCCCCGTGTTAGCCAGGATGGTTTCGATCTCCTGACCTCGTGATCCACCCGCCTCAGCCTCCCAGAGTGCTGGGATTACAGGCGTGAGCCACCGCGCCCGGCCGCAGGCGCAATTTTTTAGAGTTTTCCTGGCCAGGCGTGGTGGCTCAGGCCTGTAATCCCAGCATTTTCGCAGGCAGAGGCAGGCGGATCACTTGAGGTCAGGGGTTAGAAAACAGCCTGGCCAACTTGATGAAACCCCCTCTCTAGTAAACATACAAGCCATTACAAGGCGTGGTGGGGCGTGCCTGTAATCCCAGCTACTTGGGAGCCTGAGGCAGGAGAACTGCTTGAACAGGGAAGGTGGAGGTGGCAGTGAGCCGAGATCATGCCCCTGCACCCCAGCCTGGGCGACAGAGCAAGACTCCATACCAAAAAAAAAAAAAGGGTATACAATTCAGTTTCCTAATATCAATTAAAAAAAAAAGTTTTGGCCAGGCGAGGAGGCTCAAGCCTGTAATCCCAGCACTTTGGGAGGCCGAGGCTGGTGGATCAAGAGGTCAGGAGTTTGAGACCGGCCTGGCTAATGTGGTGAAATCCCATCTCTACTAAAAATACAAAAATTAGCCGGGCATGGTGGCACGTGCCTGTAGTCCCAACCCAGGAGGCGGAGCTTGCAGCGAACCGAGATCGCACCACTGCACTCCAGCCTGGGTGACAGAGCGAGACTGTCTCAAAAAAAAAAAAAGTTTTCCTGTAAATAATTAGGAAGACTAAGCAGCCCCAGAGACAAGACCTCCTGGCATCATTGTCCCTTCTTCTGGAGTGATAAAGTAACCTTCCTTTAAGTGTATTAATCCGTCACCAGTCAAGTTGCTACAACTACTGGCCTTGAATGGAAAATGTGGTGATTCTGCTAAAGCTTCTCTGTCTTTCCCTGTGTGTGTGTGAAACATTAACGTCTCTGCTTGGGAACACGGACCCCCTTCATTTGGAATTGAGGTTTCCAGGTGGCTATCCTCAAGCTTTGTGTTCACATAAACTATATACTTAACCATGTATTCTAAATTTTATTATTTATGGCTGACATCAGTTTCTGTCGGATTGTAGGGGCCTCACTAGAGAGGGCACCTGTCGCTATGTTGTAATATCACACTTGCCAAAACGACATGGATTAGCATTTCCCCCCCTTCCTCTGCATGAAGCTAATTAGCTGACGCAGATGGTCACCTCCATTACCAAGTAGAGCCACAATGAACTATGTGTGACCAAGGGTGTTGTCAAGCCCTCTTCCCTGAGGACTAATTAGTGTTTATCTTGAAAACATACACTTAGGCCAGGCACGGTGGCTCACGCCTGTAATCCCAGCACTTTGGGAGGCCGAGGTGGGTGGATCACCTGAGGTCAGGAGTTTGAGACCAGCCTGACCAAGAAGGTGAAACTCCGTCTCTACTGAAAATACAAAAATTAGCCCAGCGTGGTAGCAGGTGCCTGTAATCCTAGCTACTTGGGAGGCTGAGACAGGAGAATTGCTTGAACCCAGGAGGCGGAGGTTGCAGTAAGCCGAGATCGTGCCACTGCACTCCAGCCTGAGTAACAGTGAGACTCTTGTCTGCAGAAAAAGAAAAAAGAAAACATGTACCTAAAGAGTTGTATGGAACAGTGAAGTTTCTCTGTTTTCAACCTCTCAGCTGTTTGTCTCTATTTCCCATCACATTCAGGTCTAAGGCTCTTTATTAGTAAAATGGTTTTTCTTTCTTTCTCTGTTTTCATAGTGAAGATGATTTTTCATCTGGGGAAGATTTTTTTAGTTTTCTATTATATTTTCTCAACATTTAAAAAGCGAAGTAAAGAGTATTTCTTGGGCCTGGCATGGTGACTCATGCGTGTAATCCCAGCACTTTGGGAGGCCGAGGTGAGGAGAGCAGCTATTTCTCTTACTGTCTCCTGTTTCTGAAGAGGAGGAGGAAGTAAAAGTTGAAAAACAGGAATGAAGTCAGTGGCAAGACCAGCCAGTGCCACTGATGACCAGACCTGGAGGTTAAAAGATTAACCCCCAACTCTAACCGCATGTGCTCTCAATCTAACAGGACCCTGTCACGTGGAACCACTTAGAGCTGTAAGCCCTTAAAAGGGCCAGGAACTTTTTCTTTGGGGAGCTTGGCTCTTAAGACGTAAGTCTGCTGACGCTCCTGGTCGAATAAAAACCTCTTCCTTCTTTAATCCGGTGTCTGAGGAGTTTTGTCTGCTGCTCCTCCTGCTACATTTCTTGGTTCCCTGACTGGGAAGCGAGGTGATTAAGGAGGCAGCCCCTTAGGCCGCTTAGGCCTGCCCTGTGGAACATCCCTGTATGGGGGACTCTGGCCAGCTTGAGCAATGCGGATCCTGAGAGCGCTCCCGGGTAGGCAATTGCCCCGGTGGAAAGCCTGTCGGAGCGGTGCACAGCAGGCCCCCGCAGAGGATCAACCCAGTGGCTGAACACTGGGAAGGAACTGGCACTTTAAGTCTGGAAATCTGAAACTTGGTAACACTGGTCTTTGGAACTTGTGCCCTCCATTTGAGTAGAAGTGTGGCCTGATCACCCACGGTGTGCCTGTACCAGCGCCTTGGTTTTTGACTTGACTTGAATTGCTTGATACTTTGGATTTGGTTTTGACCTGGCTTGGATTTCTGGATACACTGATTTTGGTTTTGATTCTGGTTTGGTGTAAACTGAAAAGGTGCGTGTGTGCCCTTTTTACCCGTTCTTTGTTCTGTGGTGTGCGTGTGGTGTTAGTGTGTTTTGTCTTGAGGAAACATGGGTCAGACACAAAGTAAGCCCACTCCGCTAGGAACTGTGTTGAAAAATTTTAAGAAGGGATTTAGTGGAGACTATGGGGTTGCTATGACACCAGGAAAACTTAGAACTTTGTGTGAAATAGATTGGCCAACATTAGAAGTGGGTTGGCCATCAGAAGGAAGCCTAGACAGGTCCCTTGTTTCTAAGGTATGGCACAAGGTAACTGCTAAGTCAGGACCCTCAGACCAGTTCCCATACATAGACACTTGGTTACAGCTGGTGCTAGACCACTCACAGTGGCTAAGAGGACAGGCAGCAGCAGTGCTAGTAGCAAAGGGACAGATAGTCATGGAAGGATCCCGCTCCACCCGCCGAGGGAAATCAACTCCTGAAGTTCTGTCTGACCCAACACCAGAAGACCCATTGCAGGAGATGGCACCAGTGATCCCAGGGGTGCCTTCCCCTTACCAAGGAGAGACGCTCCCCACTCTTGAGCCCACAGTGCTTGCATCTGCGCAAGACAAACATATCCCTAGGCCACCCAGAGTAGACAAGAGAGGATGTGAAGCCTCAGGAGAAACCCCTCCCTTGGCAGCTCGACCAAAACTGGGATGCAAATGCCCCTGAGAGAGCAGCGGTATACTGGGATAGATGAGGATGGGCACATGGTGGAGAGGCGTGTTTTGGGTACCAGCCCTTCACCTCTGTCGACCTTCTCAACTGGAAAAACAATACCCCATCCTATACGGAAAAGTCACAAGCTCTAATTGATTTGCTCCAAACTATTATCCAGACCCATAACCCCACTTAGGCTGATTGCCACCAGCTGCTCATGTTCCTCTCTAACACAGATGAAAGGTGGAGAGAGCTCCAAGCAGCAACCAAGTGGCTGGAGGAACATGTACTGGCTGATTACCAAAACCCCCAAGAGTATGTAAGGACCCAGTTCCCAGGAACCGACCCCCGGTGGGACCCAAATGAAAGAGAGGACATGCAAAGGCTGAACCGACACAGGGCAGCTCTCCTGGAACGATTAAAGAGGGAGCCCGGAAGGCCACAAACATTAGCAAGGCCTCTGAGGTCATCCAGGGAAAAGAAGAAACTCCAGCACAGTTCTGTGACAGGCTATGTGAGGCCTATTGTATGTATACTGCCTTCAATCCCGTTAGCCCTGAAAATCAGCACATGATTAACATGACTTTAGTCAAAGTGCAGAAAACATTAGAAGAAAAGTGCAGAAACAGGTTGGGTTTGCAGGAATGAATACGTGACAGTTATTTAGAAATAGTTAACCAGGTGTTTGTAAACAGGGACGCAGTAAGCCATAAGGAAAACAGCAAAGAGAATGAACTTTGGGCCCGGCGAAACGCTGACCTGTTAGCTGCAGCAATCCGAGGGGTCCCCCCAAAGAGGCAAGGGAAGGGGGGCCCCAGGAAAGAGACTCAGCCTGGCTGTCAGAGCTTGCAGCATAACCAGTGTGCTTACTGTAAAGAAATAGGACATTGGAAGAACAGATGCCCTCAGCTAAAAGGAAAACAAGGTGACTCAGAGCAGGAGGCCCCAGACAAGGAGGAAGGGGCCCTGCTCAACCTGGCAGAAGGGTTATTGGACTGAGGGGGACTGGCTGGGGGGTATAATGGGGAAGAGAGAATTTAACAGGGAGAGCTCAGGAGGTGCAGAGATGGGAGAAGAGGCGGAAATAGATGGAGATTGAGGATGATCTAAAGACTGGGGAGAAGGAGCAACGAGAAGTTAAATAAGTTGTGGATGGAACCCAGCTAATTTTTGTATTTTTAGTAGAGACAGGGTTTCAGCATGTTGGCCAGGCTGATCTTAAACTCCTGACTTCAGGTGATCCACCCACCTTGACCTCCCAAAGTGCTGGGAAAACAGGCGTGAGCCATCACACCTGACCACCCATGTATTCTTGATTGAAAAAATTTGCTTATGTCTTAGTTCAACTTTCCCTGTTTTCTTTCCTTTTCTTTTCTTTTTTTGAGATGCAGTTTTGTTCTTGTTGCCCAGGCTGAAGTGCAATGGCGGGATCTTGGCTCACCGCAACCTCAACCTCCTGGGTTCAAGCGATTCTCCTGCCTCAGCCTTGCTGAGAAGCTGGGATTACAGCCATGCGCCACCACGCCTGGATAATTTTTGTATTTTTGTAGAGACGGGGTTCCTACATGTGCCAAGCTGGTCTCCAACTCCTGACCTCAGGTGATCCGCCCACCTCGGCCTCCCTGTTTTCAAGGTCAGTAGTTGTGTGTTTACACTGCTGCATTTTGTAAATGTTACTGTACTTTTCTCATAAGGGAAAATTAAATGTTAGGAATTAAAGGCATCAGAACCTTGCAAAAGAAGTTTCTTTAGCCCAGGTATGTGAAAGATACTTCTCTAATTCTAAAGGATAGGGTGATAAAGACCAACCCTCCCCATTAGCCCTTCCAGCCCCCCATGTAAGAATTCAGGCACATCTTCATACTCATCTCAGACCTTCTCAGGGTAACTCTGTGAAAATGTTTTCACTGTGAGGATAGCACAGCTAAATCCAAAGCAGGTCATTCAGTCCCCGGCAGGGAACCCTCCACCGGCTTCCTGTGTTCCCTGGGACAGAAGTCCAGCTCTTCACTGTGGCTCCGCAGCCCTGTGTCCAGGGCCCCTGCCAGTGTCCAGCCTCCTCCTGGGAGCTTGCCTTCATCTCCTGACTCCCTCTGCCCCAGTCACGTTTGCTTTTCTCTTTTCCCAAACTCCAAAACCCTTCCTGTCTCTGGTCATTGTCCTGCTCTTACCCTATGTCCCTTGGCAGCTCATTTACGATGCTGTCCTGTCCCTTTCTCCTCCTTCAGGTCTAGGCTCAGAGATGTCTCCCATGCCCTCCCACTGCCATCTGAAGTTCCCTCTGCCTGTCAGTCTCTATCACATTACTCAAGTTTATTATCTGTGTCAATCACATCAGAAACTAGGACTTAAAAAAAAAAAAAAAAAGGTCTCACTGTGTCCTCCAGGCTGTGAATGCAGTCTCATGATCTTGGCTCACTGCAACCTCTGTCTCCTAGGTTCAAGTGATTCTTGTGCCTCAACCTCCCAAGTAGCTGAGATTACAGGTGTGTGCCACCACACCTGGCTAATTTTTGTATTTGTATTTTATTTTAGAGTCTTATTCTGTTACTCAAGCTGGAGTGCAGTGGTGTAATCTTGGCTCACTGCAACCTTCACATCCCAGGTTCAAGTGATCCTCCAACCTCAGCCTTCTGAGTAGCTGGGATTACAGATGCCCACCAAGCCCAGCTACTTTTGTATTTTTAGTAGAGACGAAGTTTCACCACATTGGCCAGGATGGTTTCGAACTCCTGACCTCAAGTAATCCACACACCTTGGCCTTCCAGAGTGCTAGCATTACAGGCTTGAGCCAATGCACCCGGCCCAATTTTTGTATTTTTAGCAGACACAGGATTTCACCATGTTTGCCAGGCTGGTCTCGAACTCCTGAGTTCCAGTGATGCTTCCACCTCAGCTTCCTAAGTAGCTGGGATGACAGAAACACAGACATGCACCACCGTACCTGGCTAAGTATTTGTATTTTTGGTAGCGATGGGATTTCACCATGTTGCCCAGGCCGGTCTCAAACTTCTGAGCTCAAGCAGTGTACCCACCTTGGTCTCCCAGAGTGCTGGGATGACAGGCGTGAGTCACCACATCCAGCCTCTGCATGGGGTTTGGTCAGGGCTGGGTCTGTGCTCTGAAGGGGAGCTCATTCCAACCCAGCTCCCCACTGCTGCAGCGTGTGTAGGGGCTTCTCCAGAAGGGGAGTGGGAGTTTCCTATAGGGGTTTATTATCCCTGGTGTGGTGGGCAGCAGGGGGGACCGTACTTCCTCAGACTGAGGTCTCCTTTGTTTGTGTCATTGTGTTACAGGGAGGGGGTGTGTTGATTCTGAGCAATAAACAGCATATTTTTAACATTCAGGATTGACTTCTAAAGACTCTTGGTATGTGAGGAAGAAACCCTGAGGAAGATAACTGGAAAAGGAAGAGGAAAGCAAAGGAGTCAGGGATGGCTCTTCCTCAGGTGAGATGATATTCTCGGTGGATTGTTCTGTCTCCTTCCTTTCAGAAACGCTGGGCCTTGGAGTTGGGAATCTTCTCTGAGTCTGAAGCGTCCTGCCTGACAGGTTTGCTCACACTCACCCATGCCTTCCCTCAGTCTCTCTCATCTCGCTTGGATTCCATCTCTCGTGACCCAGTGACATGAAGTTGGGAAGAGGCGGCACTGGGCATGGGCCTGGGAAGGGCTCACACCAGACATGGATGGAGACGGGGTGAGGGTCCCGTGGTGTCAGTGCTGTTGGGCAGCAGGGATTGTTCAGGGGCCACATCTGGATGCACTGTCAGCTCTCTGTGGACGAAGATTAGAGCAGCTGCCAATGGAAGTCACGTATTAATGTGCACAGAGAACATGGTAAATTCTAGAAAAGAAGACCAATAAGGGGAAATGTTTTCTGCCTGATTTTAAACTACATTTTTAGGTAATTGAGTGAGCCTGACCAACATGGAGAAACCCTGTCTCTAGTAAAAATACAAAATTAGCCAGGCATGGTGGCATGTGCCTGCAATCACAGCTACTCAGGAGGCTGAGGCAGAAGAATCACTTGAAATCGAGAGGTGGAGGTTGCAGTGACCTGAGATTGCACCATTGCACTCCAGCCCAGGCAACAAGAGGAAAACTCTGTCTTAAATAAATAAATAAATAAAATGGAAATGAATGACACATGAATGATTCCATCATCATGTTAAGAATATAGAATCAACATAAATAATAGCAGGAGATTCATTAAACTATTCTTAGCACATTACGCTTATGGAGACAGTGGTGTTACTATGGAGAGACTTGTGAAGCAGGCTTTTGGTAAAAATGGTTATATTTTTTCTCAAATATGGGAGCAGTACTTATTTTTTTTTTATTCTAGAGGATAAAGCCATATTCTCATTCCACCTAGTATTATTTTTGTTATTTGTTTCTGAAACAGAGTCTTGCTCTGTCACCCAGGCTGGAGTGCAGTGGCATGATCTTGGCTTACTGCAACCTCTGCCTCCTGGGTTCAAACGATTCTCCATCCTCCAGGCCAGGCAGTTGAAAGGGTGATTGCTTCCTCTAGGAAGCGGCGTTTCCTGTTTTCTTAGATCTGACAAGATTCCCCCCTGCCCCCAACTGCCAAAGTATCCTTTTCCAGCAAGATGAGATTCTTCTTCAGTTAAACAAAACTTGCTACTTTTTGTATATTTAAAACCTATATATTTGTGTATATATGTATACACGTGTGTACATATGTATACACGTGTGTACATATGTATACATATATGTATACATGTGTGTACATATGTATACCTATATGTATGCGCATGTGTATGTGTACACATATGTATACGCGTGTGTACAAATATGTATACACGTGTGTGCATGTATACACACAAGTATACACGTGTGTGTATGTATACATATGTGTATGCACGTGTGTGTGTACATACGTGTATACGTGTGTATATGTGTATGCATATATGTATACGTGTGTATATGTGTATATATACATGTATATGTGTGTATATGTGTATGTATATGTGTGTATATACACACCCCCACACATATATACATACACATACATATATACACACATATGTATATATTTTGAAAATCTTTTATGGTTTGAAAATCTGGGACAAATGACAACCCTTTGTATTAACATCTAGTTTTTTGTGAATCTGTGTAGGTTTTGTTATGTAGCAGGACGAGCCGCAGACAAAACCCCTCAGACACTGAGTTGTAGAAGGAAGGGCTTTATTCAGCTGGGAGCCACGGCAAGCTATCGTCTTAAAATCTGAGCTCTCCGAGTGCACAATTTCTGTCCCTTTTAAGGGTTCACAACACTAAAGATTTCACATCAAAGGGTCGTGATTGAGCAATCTAGGGAATACGAGACAGGGGTTTCATGCACTGTGTGGTCAGAGTGAAACAGAACAGAGCAGGGAGTTTCATAATGTTCTTCTATACAATGTAGTTGATTTTTAACTACTAGGTTTAGGCCAGGCAGGCCCAGGCCTGCTTTTGGGCCTGGTACCGGGCCGCCTGTCTGGTTTCACTTCCTTGTTTTTTTTTCTTAAAACAGGTACTGAGTATAAAACAATGTGAGAGGGTCTCTCTCTTCCCTCAGTTATTTTGTGAACATTTACAAAATGGATTTTGTACTTTGAGTAATTTCGTTTTCATGTATTTTATTTTGAGATGGGGTCTCACTTTGTTGTCTAGGCTGGAGTGCCCTGGTGTGATCGTAGCTCACTACAACCTCCACCCTCAGGGTCAAGCCATCCTCCCATCTCAGCCTTCCAAGTAATTGGAACCACAGGTGCCTGCCATCACACCTGGCTAATTTTTTATTTTTTTGAGATGGAGTTTCTGTTGCCCAGGCTGGAGTGCAGTGACGTGATCTGGGATCACTGCAACCTCTGCCTCCTGGGATCAAGCCATTCTCCTGCCTCAGCCTCCCACGTAGCTGGGATTACAGGCATGTGTCACTGTGTCTGACTGATCTTTCACTGTGGGCATTGTCATCTGTGAAGACATCACTCATGCTTGGTCTCATCTAGATACTGAATGTCACTTGGTGTGTCCATAAAAGTTTCAAACATTTCTATAACAGAAACTCTGCATTGATTTTTTAATTTATTTCTTGTATTTTTTACAAACATAAGAAATTCATACTGACAGGGTGTCTTGATCTCTTCAAAAAGTATAATAAAGACATCATGTGAGGCCAGGTGTGGTGGCTCATGCCTGTAATCCCAGCACTTTGGGAGGCTGAGGCAGGCGGATCACAAGGTCAGGAGATCGAGACCATCCTGGCTAACCGGTGAAAACCTGTCTCTACTAAAAATACAAAAAAAATTAGCAGGGCGTGGTGGAGGGCACCAGTAGTACCAGCTACTTGGGAGGCTGAGGGAGGAGAAGGGCGTGAATCCGGGAGGTGGAGCTTGCAGTGAGCCAAGATCATGCCACTGCACTCCAGCCTGGGCGACAGAGTGAGACTCCATCTCAAAAAAAATAAAAAGAAAAAAAAAAAGACGTTATGTGGTGAAAAATCCCTTACTTGGATTTGTCAGAACATTCACTACAATTAAATCCACACTTTCCCCTCTCTCCTCTTCTCATTTTCTGTAAAGATAAGAACTCCTCCCATAACCATTTGGTTAAAATGTGTTTTCATTCCAGGGTCTATTGACATTCAGGGATGTGGCCATAGAATTCTCTCAGGAGGAGTGGAAATGCCTGGACCCTGCTCAGAGGACTCTATACAGAGATGTGATGTTGGAGAATTATAGGAACCTGGTCTCCCTGGGTGAGTTTAACTTCCCTCCTGGGGATGTGCCCTTGTGAATCTTTGCATTTTCTCTTGTTTCTCTTGGGTGCCACATCCTTGCTTGACTCAAATGGAAGCCATATTGATTTTGAAATGAAAAGCTTCATGATGTAGCATCTGGACTTTCACTGTCCCCTTTGTTTAGATGTTCTGCTTTCTTCATGATACCTCAGTGGGGGCTTCAGGACTAAAGTAGGCATAAAACTTTACAGCAGGCTGGGTATGGTGGCTCATGTCTGTCATCCTGGCATCTTGGGAGACTGAGGCGTGTGGATCACTTTAGATCAGGAGTTCGAGACCAGCCTGGCAAATATGGAGAAACTCAGTCTCTACTAAAAATACAAAAATTAGCTGGACGTGTGGGTGCACACCTGTAATCCCAGCTCCTAGAAAGGCTGAGGAAAGAGAATAACTCAAACCTAGGAGGCGAAGGTTCTAGTGAGCTGACAACACACCACTGCACTCCAGCCTGGGTGACAGAGCAAGACTCTGTCTCAAAAAGCAAAAATAACACCTTTTGGCAGACTTTAAACATCTCCAGTTCCTGGTTTGCTTCTCCTGTGCTTTCAATTCAGTAGTTCTTGGAAGAGAGCTCGATGTCCACATATTACATATTACAACGTTCCCCAAGCATTCAGAAGGAGGCAGTCAGCGGAGCAATTAGTGAAATATTTTCCTAGATTCATCTGTAATGTCTTCCTTCCTACAGAAACGTAGGGCTGGGACTCTAGAAAAGCTCCAGCACATCATGGTCCTTTCTTTTGATAAGCAGGAGTCTCTTTCTGACCTGCTGTCTCCATGTTGGAGCAAAGGAAAGAGCCCAGGACTGTGGAGAGTGAAGTGAAAATAGCAAAAATATCCAGCTGGGAGGGAATGTATTACAGGTGTAAAGGCAGGTAAGAGCTCAAATGGGCAGAGTGGAAGCTCCACCTTCCACTAGTGTGTGGGGAAACTCTGCAAGTGGGAGAATTCTGTGGGAAAAGAAAAGTTTAAATCCTGAGATCTTTGAAAGGACGTCTTTCTTTGCCCTTGCTTATCTCTCTGCTCTTTCTTTTCTTATGACAGAGTTTCACTCTGTCGCTCAGTCTACAGTGCAGTGGTGTAATCTTGGCTAACTGCAGCCTCCGCCTTTCAGGCTCACAGGATTCTTGTGCCCCAGCTTTCTGGGTAGTGGGACTGCAAGCACTCACCACCATGCCCAGCTAACTTTGTGTTTTTAGTAGAGATGGGGTTTCACCATGTTGGCCAGGCCGGTCTCAAACTCCTGATCTCAAGTGATTCACCTGTGTCGGCTTCCCAAAGGGCTGGGATTACAGGCGTGAGCTGCCATGCCCAACCATTGTTATTATTGTAGATAGTTATGTCTTTTAGTTCTTAGTAAACATGTAAGTGGTTGAAGCGTGATTCCAGGGTGAATATAACAACCACGTTAGTGTCCATTCCTTTCAGTATGCAGAAGTGAAGTGTGTTGTATAGATATTTGGGCCAAGGTTATTGTTACAGGTATGTTAAACATCTTAAACTTATAGTATAATAATGAAACTTAAAATTTCTGTAACCTGGTCGGGTGCAGTGGCTCACACCTCTAATCCCAGCACTTTGAGAGGCCGAGGGGGGTGGATCACCTGAGGTAAGTTTACAACCAGCCTGGTTAACATGGTGAAACTTCATCTGTACTATAATTACAAAATGTAGCCAGGCACAGTGGTGGGCAGCTGTAATTCCAACTACTCAGGAGGCTGATCCAGGAGAGTCACTTGAACCCGGGAGGTAGAGGTTGCAGTGAACCAGGATCGCGCCATTGCACTCCAGCCTGAGCCTCCATCTCAAAAAAAAAAAAAAAAAAAATCCATAATCTGCAAAAACTACTTCTTCTCCAAGAGAATTTTTTTATTTGTCAGAATTATTTCTGTGTATGTTCCATTTTCATTAACATATTTTTACAGTGTTTTTTCATGACTTTTAATTTTAAATAACATAAAAAAAGTTTAGTTATGAACAAAAGGTACACATATGCAAGTTTCTGTATCTGTCCATTTGTTAATTTATGTATTTATGAGACATAGTTTTGCTGTCATCACTTAGGCTGAAATTCAATGCTGCGGTCTCGGCTCACTACAACCTCCGTCTCCAGGTTCAAGCAATTCTCCTCCCTCAGCCTCCCAACTACCTGGGATTACAGGCATGAGTCGCCATGCCCAGCTAATTTTGTATTTTTAGTAGAGATAGGGTTTCTCCTTGTAGGTTAGGGTGGTCTTGAACTCCCGACCTCAGGTAATCTGCCTGGCTCGTCCTTCCAAAGTGCTGGGATTACAGGCATGAACCACCATGCCCGGCCTATCTGTTTTTTTATTTACCTTTACTGGAAAACTTTGTATGTGCTTGTGGGTTGCAGTTACTGTTTAGCCTTCTTTCATTTTTTTTTTTTTTTGGTTTTGTTTTCTTTGAGACAGTCTCAGTCTGTCACCCAGGCTAAAGTGCAGTGGTGTGATCTCGGCTCACTGCAACTTCCAACTCCCAGTTTCAAGCGATTCTCCTGCCTCAGCCTCCCAAGTAGCTGGGACTACAGGTGACTGCCAACACACTGGGCTAATTTTTTGTGTTTTTTAGTAGAGATGGGGTTTCAGCTTGTTAGCCAGGATTGTCTCAATCTCCTGACCACGTGATCCTCCTGCCTCAGCCTCTCAAAATGCTGGGATTACTGGCATGAGCCACCGTGCCCAGCCTGCCTCAATGTTTTTAAAACATGGTATTACTGGCTGGGCCCGGTGGCTCACGCTTGTAATCCCAGCACTTTGGGAGGCCGAGCGGGGCGGATCACTAGGTCAAGAGATCGACACCATCCTGGCTACCACGGTGAAACCCCGTCTCTACTAAAAATACCAAAAATTAGCCAGGCGTGGTGGCAGGCGCCTGTAGTCCCAGCTAATCTGGAGGCTGAGGCAGGAGAATGACATGAACCTGGGAGGCGTCGGAGCTTGCAGTGAGCTGAGATGACGCCACTGCACTCCAGCCTGGGCGACCCGAGACGCCATCTTTAAAAAATAAAAAAAAATAAAATAAAATGTGTTATTGCTATTAGATGGTTTCAAGTATTGCAAGTTTTACAGTACAGACTCTAAACTTCCTTTGTTTCATTAGATTTGTCAGGCTTCGGTGATATTGATGATGAGATGCTCTTTTTCCTGTCTCTGTCATTTCACTGTCTTGTTAGAAATAGCTTAGACTGGCCAGCTGGGGTGGCTCACTCCTCTAATCCTAGCACTTTCAGAACCCAAGGTGGGCAGATTGCTTGAGTTCTGGAGCTTGAGACCAGTCTGGACAACATGGTGAAACCTCGAATCTACTAAATGTCAAAAATAGGCCAGGTGCAGTTGCTCACACCCATAATTCCAGCACTTTGGGAGGCTGAGACAGGCCAATCACTTGAGGTCAGTAGTTCGAGACAAGCCTGGCCAACATGGTGAAATTCCATCTCTACTAAAAATATGAAAGTTAGCTCTTCATGGTGGTGTGCACCTGTAATCCCAGTTACCTGGGAGGCTGAGGCAGGAGAATCACTTGAACCCAGGAGGTGGAGGTTGCAGTGAGCCAAGATCACGCCAACACACTCCAGCCTGAGTGACAGAGTGAGACTCTGGGCTGAGGAGGGAGAATCACTTGGGGTAGGATAATGGTGCCACTACACTCCAGCCTGGGTGATAGAGCATGACTCAGTCTCAAAAACAAAGAAAAAAGGAAATAGCTGAAACTGGGAGGCTTAAGATACAGAAATTTATTTCTCATGAATTTGGAAAGCAAGAAATCCAAGAGCAAGGTGCCAGCCACATTGTTTCCTGGTGAGAGCCTTCTTCACAGTTTAACTTGGCCATCTTCCTGCCGTCTCCTGATATGGTGGAAAGAGGAACAGGAAATGAGCTCTTTAATGTCTCTTTATAAATGCACTGTTAGTATTCACCGGTAGTTAACACCCATGGCTCAATTCTCTCAAAGTCCCTGTCTGCAGGAACATCCTATTAGAGAATGCCAAATCTACCAAAGCTTCTTTGAGGAGAGTCGTTATTTATTTTATTTTATTTTTTTGAGATGGAGTCTCATTCTCTCGCCCAGGCTGGAGTGCAGTAGCATGATCTCGGCTCACTGCAACCTCAGCCTCCCAGATACAAATGATTCCTGCTTTAGCCTCCCAAGTAGCTGGGGTTAAAGGCACCCACCACCAAGCACAGCTAATTTTTTTGTATTTTTAGTAGAGATGGGGTTTCACCATGTTGTCCAGGCTGGTCTCGAACTTATGACCTCATGATCTGCCTGCGTCAGCCTCTAAAAGTGCTGTGATTATGGGCATGCACCACTGCACCTGGCCGTTACTCAATTCTTTTTTTTTTTTTGAGACGAAGTCTCTCTCTAGTCCCCCAGGCTGGAATGCAGTGGCACAATCTAGGCTCACTGCTGCAACCTCTGCCTCCCAGTGCCAAGTGATTCTCCTGCCTCGGCTCTTCGGAGTAACTGGGATTACAGGCATCTGCCACCATGCCCGGCTAATTTTTGTATTTTTAGTTGAGATGGGGTTTCACCATGTTGGCCAGGCTGTTCTAGAACTCCTGACCTTGGGTGATCCACCCACCTTGGACTCCCAAAGTCCTGGGATTACAGGCATGAGCCACCATGCCCAGCCATAGTCAATTCTTATTCCTTATAATGCTGTGTATTTTCTTGACCTCATGTATTAGAAGGTAGTGATCTTAACATGTATTTCAGCTCTTATGTTGTGTACTGGTCGTAAGAACAAGTTGTGGCTTTTTTCTTTTTGTTTTTTTTTTTTTTTAAGATGAAGTCTTACTCTGTCACCCAGGCTGGAGTGCAGTGGTGCGATCTCGGCTCACTGCAAGCTCTGTCCCCCGGGGTTCACACCATTCTCCTGCCTCAGCCTCCCGAGTAGCTGGGACTACAGGCGCCCGCCACCACACCTGACTAATTTTTTGTATTTTTAGTAGAGACAGAGTTTCACTGTGTTAGCCAGGATGGTATCGATCTCCTGACCTCATGATCTGCCCGCCTCGGCCTCCCAAAGTGCCGGGATTACAGGCGTGAGCCACCGTGCCCCGCCGGCTTTTTTTCTTAAGAGGGAATTGTTTAAAATTCTGTAGGCTGTATAAATCTACTTATTAGTTTCTTGCTTGTTTTATCGTGGGTTACAATATTTTATTATTGATTTTTATGACTTTACATGTGAGTTTTCAGTGCGTGGTATGCAATATAACTGATGCATTCCACTCATTAATGTGAAAAGTGCCTCCAGGTGCAGTGGGTCATGCCTGTAATCCTGGGATTTAGGAGGCCAAGACATGTGGGTCACCTGAGGTCAGGAGTTTGAGACCATCCTGGCCTATGTGGTGAAACCCCATCTCTACTAAACATATAAAAATTAGCTGGGCATGGTGGGGCATGCTTGTAATCCCAGCTACTCAGGAGGCTGAGGCAGGAGAATTGCTTGAACCCTGGAGGTTGAGGTTGTAGTGAGCCCAGATTGTGCCATTGCACTCCAACTTGGGTGACAGAGCGAGACTCCATCTCAAAACAATAAAAATACAAAAAATGTTTTAAGAAGTCACAGAGTACCTGTTCCACGTGGATATAGGTAATTTTGTAACAGTTATTCAGAAAAATATGGTATTAACATTTTCTTTTTTTTTTTTTGAGATGGAGTCTCACTTTGTTGCTCAGGCTGGAGTGCAGTGGAATGATCTCAGCTCACCACAGTCTTCGCCTCCCAGATTCAAGCAATTCTCCTGCCTCAGCCTCCCAAGTAGCTGGGATTACAGGTGCCCGTGACCACGCCCGGCTACTTTTTGTATTTTTAGTAGAGATGGGGTTTTACCACGGTGGCCAGGCTGGTTGTACTCCTAATCTGAGGAGATCCACCTGCCTTGGCCTCCCAAAATAGTGGGATTACTGGCGTGAGCCCCCACGCCGTGTCTGTTTTTTTTTTTTTTTTTTTACTCGAAGTCTCACTTTGTCACCCAGGCTGGGGTGCAGTGGTGCGATGTTGGCTCACTGCAACCTTTGCCTCTTGGCTAAAAGTGATTCTTGTATCTCAGCCTCCCGAGTAGCTGGGACTACAGGCACAGGCGACAGCACCTGGCTAATTTTCGTAATCTTTTGTTGTCTTCTCAGTGCTATGATTGTTTGATAATAAGAATTTCCATTGATTTTGATTATCCTTACAAGAGCTTGTTGTGGATTATTTACCAATATAATACATTGTCCAGTCCTTTAGCATTTATTTCTATACAATAAATATGCTGTAAATATGAAGAATATATATTTTTCTTCTTCTTGTGACAGTGATAAATTTTTTGCAAACTATGACACACTTTAGGGTCACAGTGGACAAACATTTCTTACTTTAGGCTTATACGTGTTTGTGCCCTATCAGTGTTTTGTCATGATACTGGAAATAGAATTCCATAGAAATGATTTGAAGGACATGAAATCACCCTTCATTTATTAAAGAATATTCCTCCTTTTGTGTTCCTAAACTTTGAAGCTCATGTTTGGGAAGTTTAAAATAAGTGTTGTTTTTGGTGTCATATTTACACATTTCAGTATTATATACCATCTGTACTTAATTGGAAACCTATTGGTGTTTATATTTTGTAGCTATCTCTTCCAAATGCAGGATGAAGAAGTTCTCATCAACAGGGCAAGGCAATATAGAAGTGATTCACACAGGGACATTGCAAAGCCAAGCAAGCCATCTCATTGGAGAAAGTTGCTTCCAGGAAATTGAGAAAGATATTCATGATTTTGTGTTTCAGTGGCAAGAAGATGAAACAAATGTCCATGAAGTATCCATGACAGAAATAAAAATGTTGACAGGTAGTACAGACAAATATGATCAAAGGCATGCTGGAAACAAACCTATTAAAGATCAGCTTGGATCAAGCTTTCATTCGCATCTGCCTGAACTGCACATATCTCAGCCCAAAGGGAAAATTGATAATCAAGTGGAGAAGTCTATCAACAATGCCTCCTCAGTTCCAACAGCCCAAAGAATTTCTTGTAGGCCCAAAACCCATGTTTCTAATAACTATGGGAATAATTTCTCCCATTCTTCATTACTCACACAAAACCAGGATGTACACATGAAAGTAAAATCTTTTCAATGTAATGAGAATGGCAAATCCTTTAATTGTAGCTCACTCTTTAAAAAACATCAGATAATCCATTTAGAAGAGAAACAATATAAATGTGACGTATGTGGCAAGATCTTTAATCAGAGGCGATACCTTGCACGCCACTGTAGATGTCACACTGGAGAGAAACCTTACAAGTGTAATAAATGTGGCAAGCTTTTTAGTAAAAAAGCACACTTTGCATGTCATTATAGACTTCATACTGGAGAAAAACCTTACAAGTGTAATGAGTGTGGTAAGAGGTTTGGCGGCAATTCAGCCCTCTTAGTTCACAAGACAATTCATACTGGAGAGAAACCTTACAAGTGTAATGAGTGTGGCAAGGTTTTTAATCAACAATCAAACCTTGCACGTCATCATAGGCTTCATACTGGAGAGAAACCTTACAAATGTAAAGAATGTGACAAAGTTTTCAGTCGCAAATCACACCTTGAAAGACATAGGAGAATTCACACTGGTGAGAAACCATACAAATGTAAGGTTTGTGACAAGGCTTTCAGACATTATTCATACCTGTCACAACATACTGTAATTCACATTGGAGAGAAATCTTACAAGTGTAATGACTGTGGCAAGATGTTTGGTGACAATTCAGCCCTCTTAGTTCACAAGACAATTCATACTGGAGAGAAACCTTACAAGTGTAATGAATGTGGCAAGGTTTTTAATCAACAATCAAACCTTGCACGTCATCATAGGCTTCATACTGGAGAGAAACCTCACAAATGTAAAGAATGTGACAAAGTTTTCAGTCGCAAATCACACCTTGAAAGACATAGGAGAATTCACACTGGAGAGAAACCATACAAATGTAAGATTTGTGACAAGGCTTTCAGACGTGATTCACACCTGGCACAACATATTGTAATTCACACTGGAGAGAAACCTTACAAGTGTAATGAGTGTGGCAAGACCTTCGTTCAAAATTCATCTCTTGTAATGCATAAGGTCATTCATACTGGAGAGAAACGTTACAAGTGTAATGAATGTGGCAAAAGTTTTAATCACAAATCAAGTCTTGCATATCATCATAGACTTCATACTGGAGAGAAACCTTACAAGTGTAATGATTGTGGCAAGGTTTTTAGGACACAGTCACAACTTGCATGTCATCATAGACTTCATACTGGAGAGAAGCCTTACAAATGTGAAGAATGTGACAAAGTTTTCAATTTCAAATCACGCCTTGAAATACATAGGAGAGTTCATACTGGAGAGAAACCATACAAATGTAGGGTTTGTGACAAGGCTTTTGGGAGTGATTCATACCTTGCACAACATCAGAGAGTTCATACTGGAGAGAAACCATACAAATGTAAGGTTTGTGACAAGGCTTTCAGGTGTTATTCACACCTGGCACAACATACTAGAATTCATACTGGAGAGAAACCTTACAAGTGTAATGAGTGTGGCAAAGCCTTTAGTGCGCAGTCAACACTTATTCACCATCAGGCAATCCATGGCATAGGGAAACTTTACTAAAGTAATGATTGTCACAAAGTCTTCAGTAATGCTACAACCATTGTAAATCATTGGAGAATCCATAATGAAGAGAGATCTTAAAAGTGTAGTAAATGTGGCAAATTCTTCAGACATCATTCATACACTGCAGTTCATTGGCGAACTCATACTGGAGAGAAACCTTACAAATGTCATGATTGAGGCAAGGTCTTCAGTCAAGCTTCATCCTATGCAAAACATAGGAGAATTCATACAAGAGAGAAACCTCACAAGTGTGATGATTGTGGCAAAGCCTTTACTTAACGTTCACACCTCATTAGACATCAGGGAATCCATAATGGACAGAAATCTTACAAATGTCATCAGTGTGGCAAGGTCTTCAGTCTGACATCACTTGTTGCAAAATATCAGAAAATTTATTTTTGAGATGATAGTTCCAAATGCAATGAGTATAGTAAACCATCAAGCATTAATTGAATTAGAGTAAATTCAGCATTGACTCGAGTTTGAGCTGACTTAACATTGAGTTCAAGCATTAATTGACATTAAACTGTTTATGTTAAGAGGATTAGGCTGAGTGTGGTGGCTCTCACCTGTAATGCCAGGACTTTGGGAGGCCAAAGTGGGTAGATCTTTTAAGGTCAGGAGTTTGAGACTAGTGTGGCCAACAGATGTGAGCCACTTTTCCAGCCTGTTTTTTGTTTAACAAAAACTGATAGGGATTTTGTGTATGTGTGTGTGTGAGCAATAAAGCATTTTAATCACCTGGGTGCAGGTGGGCTGAGTCTGAAAAGAGAGTCAGTGAAGGGAGATGGGGTGGAGCCATTTTATAAGATTTGGGTAGGTAGTGGAAAATTATAATCAAAGGGGGTTGTTCTCTGGCGGGCAGGGGCGGGGGTCACAAGGTGCTCAGTGGAGGAGCTTTTGAGCCAGGGTGAGCCAGGAGAAGGAATTTCACAAGGTAATGTTATCAGTGAAGGCAGGAACAGGCCATTTTCACTTTTGTGGTGCAAGGTCAACTGATAGGCATTTTTATGGGTATTGTGTTAAATCTAAATCACATTGGGTTATATAATTATTTAACAATATTAATTTTTCAAAACTATCAATATGGGTTGTATCTATGTTTTTAACCATTTTGATGAACATTTGTAGATTTCAAGGTACAAACTTCTCGGCTTTGTACGTTTATTTGTATTTCTTTAAGTTCTCTATCAAATGGAAGTGTTTAAATTTTCTTTTAAAATTGCTTATTGTTAATGTATGGAAATTCAAGTAATTTTTGGTGCTGATATTGTGCAAATCCACTGAATTAATTTAGTACCAGTAATATTTTGGTTGACTCATTGTAATTTTCTACACAGAATATCATGTCATCTACAAACAAATATAAATTTCTTTCTTTCTGATTTTGATGAGTTTTCTTTCTTTTGCTATTTAATTGCTCTGGCTAAGAGAGACAGTTTTGTGTGTGTGTGGTTTTTTTTTTTTTTTTTTTTTTTGAGACCAAGTCTCAGTGTCGCCGAGGCTGGAGTGCAGTGGCACAATCTTGGCTCACTGCAAACTCCACCTCCCAGGTTCACGCCATTCTCCTGCCTCAGCCTCCTGAGTAGCTGGGACTACAGGCGCCTGCCACCACACTGGGCTAATTTTTTGTTTTTTTAGTAGAGACGGGGTTTCACCGTATTAGCCAGGGTGGGGCAGACAGTATTTATTGAATAGAAGGAGTGACAGCATTCTTGAATTATGTGAGATCCTATAGGAAAAGCATTCCATTTTCTGTGCTTGGTTATTTCCATTGTTGAGGTAGATTGCCTTCTCTATCTATTTTGTTTAGGATTTCTATGATGACTGGATATTGAATTTTGTGAAATGCTTTTTCTCCATCTACTGAGGTGATGTGGTTTTCATCTTTCATTCTCTTCAAGTGGTATATCACATTGATTTGCTTGAATATGTTGAACCATCCTTGCATCCCAGAAGTAAGTGGCACTTGCATATCTACAATCCTTTTATATATCCTTTTGAATACACTTTTCTAGTACAAGCGGTCTTCAAGAAGCTCATGGAAAAATACGTATTATGAGAAAATTGTGCATGAATTTCACACTTTTTGGACCAAAATAAACTGGTACAAATCTGTTATAGCTTGTCTGAACAGGCTGTAGTTTGAGGCACTCAGAAGGATAAGACATGAGTTTGAAAAGAGACTCTATCAAAGCAATATCAATTCTACTAAACTTGAAATAAGAAGAAACATCAAATTTACAATGAGACCAGATGCAGTGGCTCAGGCCTGTAATCCCGGAACTTTCAGTGACTGAGACAGGTGGGTCACGTAAGCTCAGGTATTCAAGACCAGCCTGGGCAATGACGGAGCGAGATACTATCTCAAAAAAAAAGAATACTTGTGGGAAAGTTTGGGTAGAGAAATAATATCATTGATGCTTTATGAACAGGTTATGGGGACAATGCCCAAAAAAACAGTTTGTAAATGGATAACTCATTTTGAATTGGGACAAGACAGTGTTGAAGGTGATGCAGGGAGCAGCAGGCAGACCACATCAGTTTTACAGAAAAAAAAATAAATCTTGTTCATGCCGCAATGAAGAGGACTGACAGCTAACAGCAGAAACAATAGAGTTCGAGAACAGTCTGGTTAACATGGTGAAATCCGATCTCTACTAAAAATATAAAAGTTAGCTGGCATTGTAGCAGGATGAGCCACAGACAAAACCTCTGAGACACCAAGTTGTAGAAGGAAGGGCTTTATTCAGCTGGGAGCATCGGCAAGCTACTGCCTTAAAATCCGAGCTCCCTGAGTGCACAATTTCTGTCCTTTTTAAGGGCTCACAACACTAAAGATTTCACATGAAAGTGTCGTGATTGATTTGGCAAGCAAGGGGGTATGTGACAGGGTCTGCATGCACCGGTGGTCAGAGAGAAACAGAACAGGGCAGGGAGTTTCACAGTGATCTTCTATACAATGTCTGGAATCTATGAATAACATCAGTTGCTAAGTTATGAGTTGATTTTTAACTACTGGGTTTAGGCCACGCAGGCCCAGGCCTGGTTTTGGGCCTGGCGCCGGGCTGCCTGTCTTTGGTTTTACTTCCTTGTTTTTTATTAAAACAGGTACAGAGTATAAAACAATATACAATGTGAGAGGGTCTCTCTCTTTCCTTAGCATGGTGGCGGCCACTTCTAATCCCAGCTCCACGGGAGGCTGAGGCCAGAGAATCCCTTGAACCCAGGGTCAGAGGTTGCAGTGAACCACGGTGGCGCCATTGCACTCTAGCCAAGGCAAGAGCGGAACTTTGCCTCAAAAAAAAAAAAAAAAAGTCAAGCCTCTTCTCTTTCCTTTCTCCACCATCGTGGTGTGTACTTAACTCTGCTTCTCACCAGATCTTCTCACAACACTTCCAGGATTAAGCGATTCCTGGCCAAGAAACAAAAGCAAAATTGTTCCATTTCCTAGTGGATTCAGATGAAAACTGGTAAGAAAATCAGGTACAACTCCAAAAGGAGACATTGGACAAGAACCAAGCTGTGTCTATTAGAAATTGCACATGAGACGGCACACATTTATGCTGTCTGTCACAATCATGTTACCATATCAAGCTGAAAATGTCACCATTATCTGGAGAATTGGACACGTTTTATTGGGAATACATATTTTTTCTCTGTTACGAACGTGTTGGGTGGCTGGGTTCAGTAATAAATATGTGAGACTTGGCCGGGCGCGGTGGCTCAAGCCTGTAATCCCAGCACTTTGGGAGGCCGAGACGGGCGGATCACGAGGTCAGGAGATTGAGACCATCCTGGCGAACACGGTGAAACCCCGTCTCTACTAAAAAATACAAAAAACTAGCCGGGCGCGGTGGCGGGCGCTTGTAGTCCCAGCTACTCGGGAAGGCTGAGGCAGGAGAATGGCGTAAACCCGGGAGGCGGAGCTTGCAGTGAGCTGAGATCCGGCCACTGCACTCCAGCCTGGGCTACAGAGCGAGACTCCGTCTCAAAAAAAAAAAATAAAATAAAATAAATATGTGAGACTTTTCATTAAAAAAAAAAAAGTCAAATAATGTAATTCCATGGAGTACCTTAATTTGTGTTTACTGTTATGGAAAATCTATATAAAGCAATATCAGTGTGTCAAAGCATTATGTCTGTCACAAGCTTGTGAAAGGAAAATAAAAATTAAGCCAAAGAGAAAAGTCAAGCTGGGAACTGTGACAGACAAACCTCCCTCCCATTTTATTCCTAAACAAGATAGCTAGAATGATTTTTTTAAAAGGAACATAGAGGCCGGGTGCAGTGGCTCACACCTGTAATCCCAGCACTTTGGGAAGCCGAGGCCAGTGGATCGCCTGAGGTCGGGAGTTTGAGACCAGCCTGACTAACATGGTGAGGCGGAGGTTGCGGTGAGCCAGGATCACGCCTTTGCACTCCAGCCTGTGAACGAGAGCCAGACTTCATCTCAAAAAAAAAAAAGAAAAAAGAAAAAAGAAAACCCAATGTTTGAAGACTATTTTACAGTCTTTGTTCTTCACACCTGATAGAACACTCAGGAAGGAACAAAGAAAACACCCAAAATAGATGACAATTGGATGGGTGTGGTGGCTTGCCGGCAATCCCAGCACTTTGGGAAGCTAAGGTGGGAGGATTGTTTGAGTCCAGGAGTTCAAGGCCAGCCTGAGCGTCATAGTCAGACCTTGCCTTTACAAAATATTAAAAAGTTAGCCGGCCTGTGGCCCCAGCTCGTTGGGAGGTGTGGTGGGAGGACTGCTTGAGCCCTAGAGGTCGATGCAGTGAGCAGTGTTCCCACCACTGTATTCCAGCCGGGATATATAACTAGGTCCTGTTTCCAGGAAAAAAAAAAAAAATTCCAGCTTGAAAATAAAATATACATTTTCTAATTAGAGAAGACATGTAAAGTGAATTTAATATTACAATACATTTAGAAATTATTGATATGTTTTCAACGATGTTTATTGTACAATTATTATATTGCAGGAAAGAAATGTAAAAAAAAAAGGATATGAGAATGAGGACTAAGCTCTGATTTTTTTTAACTTGCCCAAATTCCTATCTAAGGGGTCTGGGGAGTCATGCCCTACAAAGCATAAATACTCATCAGATGGGTTTTATTTAATTCTATATATCCTGTCTCACTTTCCAGTCTGACTTTGGTGTAACATGTAACAAAGTCAAAATATTTTATCCCAAAACATGTTTCTTGCCGTATTTTGAAATGGTCCTGCAAAGCTGTTCTTTGTGAGGGGTTCATGTGCATCTGTAAAGAATCTCTGTTAACATAGCTAGATCTTTTTCTTCTAGGCCTTCCCAATCCTAAAGAGAGTAAGAAAGAATCTAGCACCTTTTAAATGTCTGAATAGAAAACATTTGTCATCTATTATCTGAGGGCAGCCAGCAGAAGACTTCAAAAGAACCCTGTTCTCCACAGTCCTTTATCTTAACCTGAACGTTTCCTCTCTATTGATCCCAGGTATTTAGACAAACGCAACCAATTGTCAATCAGAAAATGTTTCAATTTAACTAAAGCCTGGAAGCCCTCGATTTGAGTTGTCCTGCCTTTCTGAAGCAAGCAATGTATTTCTTGAATGTATTTGATTGATGTCTAATGCCTCCCTAAAATGTCTAAGAACAAGCTTTTCCGCATCACCTTGGACACATGTTCTGAGGACCTCCTGAGGGTTGTGTCACGGGCCATAGTCATTCATTTTAGCTAAGGATAAATCTCTTAAAATTTTTTACAGAGTTTGACTCTTTTCCACGACAAGAATAACTCATTCCAAGTGCAACATGAAATAACACATGTAAGAAATAAGTGGACATTTTATATGCACTGTTACAATGTCAGTGCTTTTTTTTTTGAAATCACTTTTTTTTCTTATTGAGGCGGAGGAAGGAGCTCTGGGGTAGAGGGTCTTACTTTGTCGCCCAGGCTGGCCTGGACCTCCGGGCTCAGCGGTCTTCCCGCCCCTGTTTCCTGAGTAGCTGGGACCCCAGCCTCTAGGCACCTCGCCCGCATCCCTGCTGTGTTTAAGCAGCAGGTGGTGACCTCACTCCTCCCTGGCCTGAGCCCTCCGCTCCGCACCCCAGGCGGTGGCCCTAGGGAAGTCTCTGGAGCTGAGCACAGGGTGGACTCTCCCACCCCAGTGAATGGAGAATAGAAAGGGAGAGGATTTCTATTCTGTTCTGTGGGCCATCAGCATGAAATTGGAGGTTTCGCTCAGGCAAGGCTTTGCATTTCGCATTCTAGTTTGCATTCCTGCCCTAGACAACTTCCAGGCTTTGGACATAAATTTCTAAAATTAATTTCAATAGCAAGGAACTTTCCTGGATCCAATGACCGCCTCACGTTGACTTCTCAGGGAGGTACTATTTCCCTGACTGCTGAGCTGATCCAGCCTCACTGGAGGGTTTCGCCTCCAAAACCCGGGAAACAGGCGCGGAGAGCGAGATGGAGAGAAGCTCAGGCCCCGCACGCTTCTCGCCCCACGGACCCCTCCCAGCCTAGGCCTCTTCTCCAGCCAGGACCCTGCTTTCTCTACCCGGCCCCGGCCTCGCTCAGGCCCCGCCCACCTCCTCGGGGGGCCGCCCAGGCCTGGCCTCTGTCCTGCGCTCATTGACACAGACCCGGAAGCGGATGGCGTGGACTGAAGGTCACGCCGCAGCGCGTGAGTTTCGTTCTGTTTTATGTGTGCTTCCCAGGCCTCTGGTGCTGCTATACCGGAGACGTTGGGTCCCCACAGACCTGGAAATTGCGACCCCTCTTTCTCAACCTAGAGCAAACTTGAGACGTCCGGGTGAGAGTCCGTGAGTCCTTTCCTTTTGAGTTTAAAGTGGCCCCGAGTCAGGTCCTGTACTCGGTCTTTCTGCAGTGGGGTCCAGTAGACACCTCCTATCGCGGAATTTTCCTCTCAAAACCCTTCCTGACCCGTCCTCCCGCCTCGCGCTGTTTCAAATCCTCACCCGCGAGTTCGATTCCCGTCCTGGGCGCCTCCCAACGTCACTGTCGTCAGCTTCAGGAGCGCAGCGCCTCAACCCCAGTTCCCGGGAGGCCCCGTCCTCTGCCTGGTCCTAAGATCCTGCAGACGCCACCCCTGTCCGAAGGCGCCATCGCCCCCCACCTCCCTTCTCGTGCCGGCCCTGTTGCTCCCCAGTTCCAACTCCCGGAAAACGAATACGTGCAATCCAGAAAGCACTCCACAGAGGGGAGTGGGCCCGAGCCAGCGTCTCCAGGGCCCCGTTTACAAAGTTTTATGGGGCCAAAGTATTTCTTTTGAGGTCCATATGGGCTACCCCTTATCTGGATAAAGGATTTGGCCCTTGGCCAACGAAATGCTGCCGTGAATTGGCCCGAGGCCAGAGCAGATGGGTGCCCTGTGCAGATGGAGGGTGTGGCCACTCCTGGGCTCTTTCCTTTCTATCTGAGACTTGCTGGAAGCGGGAGGGCGGTAGGGAGAGCGGCCTTTGATCCTTTGTTACTCCGGGGGGAAGATGGGGTTTTTCGTTTTTGTCTAGTTTTGGTAAGTTCGCGTTAATTGGTCTTAGATTCGCTGCCCCCAGATCCAGGACCCAGGTGTTTCTTATTTATTTATTTTTTTTTATTGGAGGTGGGTCTCACTCTGTTGCCCAGGCGGGAGAGCGGCCACAGGATAAAAGCTCACTGGATATTCGACGTCCTGGGCTCAAGGGATCCTGTCACCTCAGCCTCCAGAGTAGCTGGGACCACAGTCACGCGCCACCACACCGTGTTAATTTTTGTGTACTTGGTAGAGACGGGCTTTTGCCTTGTTGCTCAGGCTGGTCTCCAACTCCAGGGCTCAAGCGATCCAGCTGTATCGCCCTCCCAAAGTGCTAGGACGACAGGCATGAGCCACCATGCCTGCCTTGTTTCTTAATTAAAAAAAAATAAAAATAAAAAAGGCCATGTGCAATGGCTCATACCTGTCATCCCAGCACTTTGGGAGGCCAAGGTGGGCAGATCAACTGAGGTCAGGAGTTCAAGACCAGCCTAGCCAACATGGTGAAACCTTCTGTCAAATAAAATACAGAAATTAGCCAGGTGTGATGTCGGGCGCCTGTAATCCCAGCTACTCAGGAGGCTGAGGCAGGAAAATCCCTTGAACAGGGAGGGGGAGGTTGCAGTGAGACGAAATCATGCTGCTGCACTCCAGCCTGGGCAACAGCGAGACTCCATCTGAAAAAAATAAAATAACTACTTTTCAAATAAACTTTGGTAGAATCTTATGAGCTCACATCATTAATTTCCAACTCTGAGAGGTGTTCAAAATTTTCCTTTCACCCCAGATTTTATTAGATGTACATATTTTTAGCCATTTTAAAATAGTTTCTCTATGAAATTTGTTGTGTTCAGTTTACATAGAGGACTGCCTGCTTTCTAGTCAGTATCATATATTGGAAACATTTACTAGTACCTGATAAATGATTTTAGGTTGTTTCTTTCTTTCTTACTGTTTTTTTTGAGATGAAGTCTCCCTTCTGCTCCCAGGCTGGAGTGTGATGGCACAATCTCCGCTCACTGCAACCTCCGCCTTTTGGGTTCAAGCTATTCTCCTGCCTCAGCCCCCGAGTAGCTGGTATTACAGGCGCCTGTCACGACGCCTGGCTAATTTTTGTATTTCTAGTGGAGATGGGGTTTCACCATGTTGGCCAGGCTGGTCTTGAACTCCTGACCTCAGGTGATCCGCCTGCCTCAGCCTCAGCAAATGCTGGGATTACAGGCGTGAGCCACGGCGCCTGGACAATTTTAGGTTGTTTCAATGTGTACTTTATAAAGCTATCAAGGACCTATTTGTTTGTTTGTTTGTTTTGAGATGGAGTTTTGCTCTTATTGCCCAGGCTGGAGTGCAATAGCGTGATCTTGGCTCACCACACCTTCTACCTCCCGGGTTCAAGTGATTCTCCTGCCTCAGGTTCCCGAGTTGCTGGGATTACAAACATGTGCCACTATGCCCAGCTGATTTTGTATTTCTAGTGGAGATGGGGTTTCTCCGTGTTTGTCAGGCTGGTCTCAAACTCCTAACCTCAGGTGATCCACCCACCTCAGCCTCCCAAAGTGCTGGGATTTAAGGTGTCAGCCACTGTGCCCAGCCCCAGGACCTTTTTTCTTTACGCTAACATCAAAATTTAGTTCAAGTAGCCTATTCATTTTCTTTTCTTTTTTTTTTTTTTTTTTTTTGAGACGGAATCTCGCTCTGTCCCCCAGGCTGGAGTGCAGTGGCGCGATCTCGGCTCACTGCAAGCTCCGTCTCCTGGGTTCAGGCTATTCTGCCTCAGCCTCCCGAGTAGCTGGGACTACAGGCGCCCACCACCACGCCTGGCTAATTTTTTGTATTTTTTAGTAGAGACAGGGTTTCACCGGGTTAGCCAGGATGGTCTCGATCTCCTGACCTCGTGATCCGCCCGTCTCAGCCTCCCAAAGTGCTGGGATTACAGGCTTGAGCCACCGCGCCCGGCCAGCCTATTCATTTTCTTTCCTTATGTCATCTGATAAAATGGTGAGCTGTGAGCTTCTAAGTAAACATTTCCTTCAAGTTCCTCTGGTCGGTAATATTCCTTGCAGATGTTGAACGGTGGGTTGGATTATTTTGGAACCTTTTCCAGCAGAGCCCATGTGTTCATGAAGAAAACATTTCCTTACAGCTTATTTCTACCATTGCCTCTCTTTCAGTGTTTTTTATTGTTGTTTTGGGTTCTTTTTTTTTTTTTTTTTTTTGAGGTGGAATTTCACTCTTGTTACCCAGGCTGAAGTGCAATGGCACGGTCTCGGCTCACTGCAACCTCCGCCTCCCCAGTTCAAGTGATTCTCTTGCCTCGGCCTCCCTAATAGCTGGGATTATAGGCTTGTGCCACCACGCCCAACTACTTTTGTATCTTTAGTAGCGACAGGGTTTTTCCATGTTGGTCAGGCTGGTCTCGAACTCCCTGCCTCAGGTGATCCACCCGCCTCGGCTTCCCAAAGTGCTGGGATTGCAGGCATGAGCCGCCGCGCCCCGCCAGGTTTTTTTTTTGTTTGTTTGTTTGTTTGTTTGTTTTTTGAGATGGAGTCTCACTCTGTCACCCAGGCTGGAGTGCAGTGGCGTGATCTTGGTTCAGTGCAACCTCTGCCTCCCGGGTTCCAATGATTCTGCTGCCTTAGCCTCCCGAGTAGCTGGGACTTCAGGCACACACCACCATGCCCAACTAATTTTTGTATTTTTAGTAGAAACCGGGTTTCACCATGAAGAACAGGATGGTCTCAATCTCCTGACCTCATGATCCGCCTGCCTCGGCCTCCCAAAGTGCTGGGATTACGGGCATGAGCCACCATACCTGACCTCTTTCAGTGTTTTAAACACCTATAGCTATGTGTTCACACTTGTGTTTATTTTTAATGTATTACTGTCATATTTCTGGGAAAATAATTACATGTTTAGGATTCATGCCATCAGAACCTTAGACATGGAGAGACACATTTCTTTTGCTCAGGTATATAAAAGATAGTCCTGGAATTTTCTTTATTTTTTTTTGAGACAGTCTCGCTGTGTCACCCAGACTGGAGTACAGTGGGGCAATCTGGCTCACTGCAGCCTCTGCCTTCCATGTTCAAGCGCTTCTCTTGATTCAGCCTCCAGAGTACCTGGGACTACAGGAGCCAGCAACCACACCCAGCTAATCTTTGTATTTTTAGTAGGGACAAGGTTTCACGATACTGGCCAGACTGTTCTCTGAACTCTTGACCCCAAGTGATCTGCCCACCTCGGCCTCCCAAAGTCCTGGGATTACAGGTGTGAGCCACCTTGCCCGACCCCTCTTCACTAGTTTTTAATTTACATAATGAATTCTGATTTGGATCCCATGTATTGAGTTTTTCCATTTAGTTACTGTATTTTTAGCCCGAGAGTCTCTGTGTAGTTCTTCATAATTTCTGTATGTTGGTTGACCTTTTCATTTTCTTCATGCATTACTTTTATGATTTCTCGAAGTTGTGTCTTAATTCAATGAGCTTCTAACTTTGTGGGAGGTGGAAGTGATGGGATCTCACTGTTTCCCCCAGGCCGGAGTGCAGTTGTGCAATCTTGGTTCACTTCAACCTCTGCTTTCCAGGCTCAAGCAATCCTCCCACCTCAGCCTGGTGAGTAGCTTTGGTTGTGTCCTTTCCAGGTTTTTGCTTATAGTATCTGAACTGAAGTTAATTTAAGTGTGTGTGGATGTAATTTGAAGTATGTGCAGAAGTGCATCCATGGATAAGCCTGTGATTTTTTTTGTTGAGACAGTCTCACTTGGTCGACAGGCTGGAGTGCAGTGGTGCCATCTCAGCCCACTGCAACCTCTGACTCCAGAGTTCAAGCGACTCTTTTGCCTCAGCCTCCCAAGTATCTGGAACAACAGGGGCATGCCAAAAAGCCCAGCTAACTTTTGTACTTGTAGTAGAGAGGCAGTTTCACCATATTGACCAAAATTGTCTCGATATCTTGATCTCATGATCTGCCTACCTCACCCTCCCAAAGTGCTGGGATTGCAGGCGTGAGGTAATGCGTGTGGCCAAGCCCATGGCTTATGTAGAAAACACATCATTTGCTCTCTCTCTCTATATATATATATATTATTATTATTATTTTGAGGAAGTCTTGCTCTGTTGCCCAGGCCCGCATTGGGGAGGTGCCCAGGGCCTGTCCTGCAAAAGAAGGTGTTCTTCCCTGCCCAGAGCCAGCCCCTGGAAAATGGGCTCCTCCGACATGTAGTTGTCCAAACCCCCCTGTGATTGTGTGGGCCAAAGAGATCAGGAGACAGAGAGAGCAGTAAAAAACCTGAGACAGAGAAAAGAATGAGAAAGGCCCATAAAAGATGGCAACATAGAAGATGGGTGAGGGATTTGCCAAGAGACAGTAAAAGTGGGAAAAAAAAAAAAAAGCAGCAGGAGAAAAGCAACTGGAGAAATGTAGAGAAAATCTAGATGTACAGAGAGATGAAGGACAGCAAGGTAGGGAGAGGGGCAGCAAAGAGGGAGGTTCATCAGAGTGAGGGAGAGGAGGAGGGATTTGGAGCCAGGGCAGACAGAACACAGTGGTGCTGGTGGCAAAGAGAACCGAGGGAGAACCACAGCAGGGAGGACACCTGGGGATCTGGGGTGCTAGAGAGTGGGGCCAGGGGGATATAACAGGGAAGAGAGAATTTAACAGGGAAAGCAGAGGAGACACAGAGATGGGAGAAGAGGCGGAAATCTGTGGAGATTGAGGATGATCTAAAGATTGGGGAGAGGGAGCAACAAGAGGTTAAGTAAGTTGTGGAGATGGAGCCTGGCTAATTTTTGTATTTTTAGTAGAGACAGGGTTTCACCATGTTGGCCAGGTTGGTCTCGAATTCCTGACCTCAGGCTGCCTAGACCTCCCAAAGTGCTGGGATTACAGGCTTGAGCCATCACATCTGGCCAGCCATGTTTTCATGATTGAAAAAATTTGCTTATATCTTAGTTCTACAGCTGACCCTCTTTCCTTATTTTCTTTTTGGTTTTTGTTTGTTTGTTTGGAACACAGTTTTGCTCTTGTTGCCCAGGCTGGAGTGCAATGGCGCGATCTTGGCTCCCTGCAACCTCCGCCTCCCAGGTTCAAGCGATTCTCCTGCCTCAGCCTTCCTGAGTAGCTGGGATTACAGCCATGCACCACCATGCCTAGATAATTTTTGTATTTTTAGTAGAGACGGGGGTTTCTCCATATTGCTCAGGCTGGTCTTGAACTCCTGACCTCAGGTGATCTGTCCGCCTTGAACTCCCAAAGTGCTGTGATTACAGGCCTGAACCACCCCGCCTGGCCTCTCTGTTTTCAAGGTCAGTAGCTGTGTGTTTACAGTTCTGCATTTTATAAATGTTACTGTAATTTTCTTGTAAGGAAGAATTAAATGTTGAGAGTCAATAGCATCAGAATCTTGCAAAAGAAGTTTCTTTAGCCCAGGTATGTGAAAGATGCTTTTTCAAAGAGAGGAGTAATAAGACCAACCCTTTCCATTAGCGCTTCCAGGCCTCCATGTAAGAATTCAGGCACACCTTCTCACTCACCTCAGACCTTCTCAGGATGACTCAGTGAATATGTCCCCCCTCTGAGGATATCACAGTGAAATCTAAAGCAGGTCATGTCAGTGCCTGGCAGGGAACCCTCCACCGGCTTCCCGTGTTCCCCAGAACAAAAGCCCAGCTCCTCACTGTGGCTCCACAGCCCTGTGTCCAGGTTCCCTGCCAGTGTCCAGCCTCCTCCTGGGAGCTTGCCCTCATCTGACTCCCTCTGCCCTGGTCACATTTGCTTTTCTCTTTCCCCAAACATCAAAACCCTTCCTGTCTCAAGTCATTTTCCCTGCTCTTACCCTATGTCCCTAAATGATCACAGCCCTCCCCCTTTCTGCTCCTTCAGCTCTAGGCTCAGAGCTGTCTCCCATGCCCTCCCACCCCCATCTGAAGTTCCCTCTGCCCGTCAGTCTCTATCATGTTACTCAGGTTTTATTATCTCTTTATGACATCAGAAATACTTTTTTTTTCTTTTTTTTTTTCTTTTTTTCTTTTTTTTTTTTTTGAGACGGAGTCTCGCTCTGTCGCCCAGGCTGGAGTGCAGTGGCCAGATCTCAGCTCACTGCAAGCTCCGCCTCCCGGGTTCCCGCTATTCTCCTGCCTCAGCCTCCCGAGTAGCTGGGACCACAGGCGCCGCCACCTCGCCCGGCTAATTTTTTGTGTTTTTAGTAGAGACGGGGTTTCGCCGTGTTAGCCAGGATGGTCTCGATCTCCTGACCTTGTGATCCGCCCGTCTCGGCCTCCCAAAGTGCTGGGATTACAGGCTTGAGCCACCGCGCCCGGCCTTTTTTTTTCTTTTTTCTCCTCAAACAGTCTCACTCTGTCCTCCAGGCTCTGAGTGCAGTCTTGTGATCTTGGCTCACTGTGACCTCTGTCTCCCGGGTTCGAGTTTTTCTTGTGCCGCAGCCTCCCAAGTAACTGAGATACAGGTACCACCCGCCACCACACCTAGCTAATTTTTGTATTTGTAGTATTTTATTTTTTATTTTATTTTATTTTAATTTATTTTTATTTTTATCTTTATTTTAGTCTTACTCTGTCACCCAGGCTGGAGTGTAGTGGCCTGATCTCAACCCATTGCAACCTCCACCTCCCAGGTTCAAGTGATCCTCCAACCTCAGCATCCCGAGTAGCTGGGATTACAGATGCCCACCAAGCCCAGCTATTTTTTGTATTTTTAATAAGAGACAGGGTTTCACCATGTTGGCCAGGCTGGTCTAGAACTCCTGACCTCAAGTAATCCACCCACCTTGGCCTTCCAGAGTGCTAGCATTACAAGCATGAACCACCGCACCTGGCCCAATTTTTGTATTTTTAGTAGAGACAGGATTTCACCATGTTGGCCAGGCTGGTCTCAAACTCCTGAGCACAAATGATCCTCTCACCTCAGCCTCCTAAGTAGCTGGAACCACAGACACACAGATGTGCACCACCATACCTGGCTAAGTTTTTGTATTTTTGGTAGAGATAGGGTTTCACCATGTTTCCCAGGCTAGTCACAAACTCCTGAGCTCAAGGGATCTACCCACCTTGGTCTCCCAGGGTGCTGGGATGACAGGTGTGAGCCACTGCACCCAGCCTCTGCATGGGGTTTGCTGAGGGCTGGGTCTGTGCCCTGAAGGGGAGCTCATTCCAGCCCAGCTCCCCACTGCTGCAGTGTGTGTGTGGGCTCCTCAGGAGGTGAGCGGGAGTTTTCCTGTAGGAATTTATCGTCCCTGGGGCAGTGGGCAGCATCGGAGACCATATTTCCCAGGGTGGGGTCTCCTTTGTATGTGTGGTTGTGTTACAGGGATGGGGTGTGTTGATTCTGAGCAATAAACAACATATTTTTAACATTCAGGATTGATTTCTAAAGACTCTTGGTATGTGAGGAAGAAACTCGGAAGAGGAAGAGGAAAGCAGAGGAGTCAGGGATGGCTCTTCCTCAGGTGAGATGATATTCTCGGTGGATTGTTCTGTCTCCTTCCTTTCAGAAACGCTGGGCCTTGGAGTTGGGAATCTTCTCTGAGTCTGAAGCGTCCTGCCTGACAGGTTTGCTCACACTCACCCATGCCTTCCCTCAGTCCCTCTCATCGTGCTTAGATTTTATCTCTTGTGACCCAGTGACATGAACTTGGGAAGAGGCTGCACTGGGCATGGTCCTGGGAAGGGCTCACACCAGACATGGATGGAGACGGGGTGAGGGTCCCGTGGCGTCAGTGCTGTTGGGCAGCAGGGATTGTTCAGGGGCCACATCTGGATGTACTGTCAGCTCTCTGTGGACCAGGATTAGAGCAGCTGCCAATGGAAGTCACCTATTAATGGGCACAAAGTACATGGTAAATTCTAGAAAAGGAGACCAATAATGAGAAATCTTTTCTGCAGTACATTTTTAGATAATTGAGTGAGTTACTGTGTTTCTGACTCAAAAAATTTTACTAATTAGAATGTAAAGTTCATACATAGATGTGAATGATACAAGAATGAGCCTATCATTATTTTAAGAATATGAAATCAGCCTAAATAATAGCAGGAGATTCATTAAACCATTCTTAGCACATTAAGCTCATGAAGACAGTGGTGTCACTGTGGAGAGGCTTGTGAAACAGGTGTTTGTGGTAAAAATGGTTACAATTTTTCTCAAATATGGTAGCGGTACTTTGTTTTTTATCCTAGAGGATAAAGCCATATTCTTATTCCACCTATTATCATTTTTTTTTTTTTCCCTGAAACACAGTCTTGCTCTGTCACCCAGGCTGGAGTATAGTGGCATGATCTTGGCTTACTATACCCTCCGACTCAGGTTCAAGCCATTCTCCATCCTCCAGGCCAGGCAGTTAAAAGGGTAATTGCTTCGTCTAGGATGAGGCATTTCCTGTTTCCTAGATCTGATGAGATTCCACCCACCACCAGCTGCCAAAGTATCCTTTTCTAGCAAGATGAGATTCCTTTTCAGTTAAACAAAACTTGCTATTTTTTTTTTTTTTTTTTGAGATGGAGTCTGGCTTTGTCACCAGACTGGAATGCAATGGCACTATCTCAGCTCACTGCAACCTCTGCCTCCCAGGTTCAAGTAATTCTCCTGCCCCGCTTCCTGAGTAGCTGGGACTCCATGTGCATGCCACCACACCCAGCTAATTTTTGTATTTTTAGTAGAGATGGGGTTTCGCCATGTTGGCCAGGCTGGTCTCAAATTCCTGACCTTGTGATCCACCCGCCTCAGCCTCCCAAAGTGTTGGGATTACAGACATGAGCCACCGCGCCTGGCAAAACTTGCTACATTTTATATTTTTAAAATCTGTGTGTGTGTGTGTATGTATATATATACACACATCCCCACACATACACACACACATTTATACGTATGTACAAACATGTATATATTTTGAAAATCTTTTATATTTTGAAAATTTGGGACAAATGACATTCCTTTGTATTAACATCTAATTTTTTTTGAGTCTGTGTAGGTTTTATTATTTTGTAAGCATTTACAGAATGGATTTTTGTGCTTTGACTAATTTTGTTTTCATGTATTTTATTTTATTTAGAGACAGGGTCTTGCTTTGTTGCCCAGGCTGGAGCGCCCTGGTGTGATCGTAGCTCCCTGAAAACCTCCACCCTCAGGGTCAAGCCATCCTCCCACCTCAGCCTTCCAAGTAGTTGGGACCACAGGTGCCTGCCACCATGCCTGGCTAATTTTCTTTTTTTGTTTTGTTTTGTTTTGTTTTTTATTTTGAGATGGAGTTTCTGTTGCCCGGGCTGGAGTACCGTGATGCAATCTGGGGTCACGGCAACCTCTGCCTCCCAGGATCAAGAGATTCTCCTGCCTCAGCCTCCCACGTAGCTGGGATTACAGGCATATGTCACTGCACCCAGCTGATCTTTAACTGTGGACATTGACATCTTTGAAGACATCACTCGTGCTGTGTCTCATCTAGATACTGAATGTCACTTGGTGTGTCCATAAAAGTTTCAAACATTTGTATAAAAGGAGCTTTGCTTTGATTTTTTATTCATTTCTTGTAGTTTTTACAAACATAAGAAATTGACACTGAGAGAATGTTATGGCCTCCTCAAAAATTACAATCAGCTACCACTGGGAAGACATCATGTGGTGAGAAATCCCTCACTCGGATTTGTCAGAACATTCACTACAATTAAATCCACGCTTTCCCCTTTCTCCTCTTCTCATTTTCTGTAAGGATAAGAACTCCTCCCAGAACCATTTCCTTAAAATGTGTTTTCATTTCAGGGTCTATTGACATTCAGGGATGTGGCCATAGAATTCTCTCAGGAGGAATGGAAATGCCTGGACCCTGCTCAGAGGACTCTATACAGAGACGTGATGCTGGAGAATTATAGGAACCTGGTCTCCCTGGGTGAGGATAACTTCCCTGCTGGGGATGTGCCCTTGTGTATCTTTGCATTTTCTCTGGGTTCTCTTGGGTGCCACATTCTTGCGTGACTAAAATGGAAGCCGTATTGAGTTAGAAATGAAAAGCTTCATGATGTAGCATCTGGACTTTCACTGTCCCCTTTGTTTAAATGTTCTACATTCTTCATGATAGCTCAATGTGGGTTCCAGAACTAAAGTAGGCATAAAACCTTATGGCAAGCGGGTGTGGTGGCTCACACCTGTCATCCCATCACCTTGGGAGGCTGGTGTAGATCACTTCATGTCAGAAAAAGGAGTTTTAAGTTAGCCTGGCCAACTTGGAGAGCCAATCTACAAAAATACAAAAATTAGCCAGATGTTGTGGTGCACCTGTAATCCAGCTCCTGGAAGGCTGAGGAAAGAGAATCCACCTGAACCCAGGAGGCCAAGGTTGCAGTGAGCCGAGAACACACTGCACACTCAGCCTGGGTGACAGAGCAAGACTGTGTCTCAAAAACAAAACGAAATCTTATAACTGACTTTTAAAGATATCAGTTTCCCCTGTTTGCTTCTCCTATACTTTCAATTCAGTAGTTCTTGGAAGAGCTCCATGTCCACATATTACACATATTACAGCGCTCCCTTGGCATTCAGAAGGAGGCAGTCAAGCCCGGAGCAATTAGTGAAATATTTTCCTAGATTCATCTATGGCCATCTTCTGGCCTAGAGGCGACGTAGGGCTGGGACTCAGAAGCTCCAGCACGTTATAGTCCCTTTCTTTTTTATAATAGGAGTCTCTTTCCTGACCTACTGTCTCCATGTTGGAGCAAGGGGAAGAGCCAGGACTGTGGAGAGTGAAGTGAAAATAGCAAAATATCCAGCTGGGAGGGAATGTATTACAGGTGTAAAGGCAGGTAGGCTCAGATGGGCAGGTGGAGCTCCACTGGCCTTCCACTAGTGTGTGAGGGAAACTCTGCAGAATTCGGAGGGAATTCTGTGGGAAAGAGAGAAGTTTCTATCCTGGGAAATCTCTGAAGGGACATCTTTCTTTGCTCCCATAACCCTTCTTCTCTTTCCTTATTTATTTCTTTTCTTTCTTTCTTTCTTTCTTTCTTTCTTTCTTTTCTTTCTTTTCTTTTCTTTCTTTTTCTTTCTTTTCTTTCTTTCTTTTCTTTCTTTCTTTCTTTCTTTCTTTCTTTCTTTCTTTCTTTTCTTTCTTTCTTTCTTTTCTTTCTTTCTTTCTTTCTTTCTTTCTTTCTTTCTTCTTTCTTTCTTTTCTTTCTTTCTTTCTTTCTTTCTTTCTTTCTTTCTTTCTTTCTTTCTTTCTTTCTTTCTTTCTTTTCTTTCTTTTCTTTCTTTTTCTTTCTTTTCTTTTCTTTGTTTCTTGATGACGTCACTCTTTCATGAGCTGCTGTGGTGCAGGTGGAGCGATCTTGGCTGCAGCCTCCACCTTTCGGGCTCAAAGGATTTTTGTGCCTCAGCTTTCTTGGAAGCTGGGACTGCAGTTGCTCACCAACATGCCCAGCTAATTTTTGTGTTTTTAGTACAGAAGGGATTTCACCATGTTGGTCAGGCTGGTCTCAAACCCCTAATCTCAAGTGATTCACCTGCCGCAGATTCCCAAAACTCTGGAATTATAGGCGCGAGCCGCCATGCCCAACCATTGTTATTATTTTAAATAGTTTTGTCTTTTAGTTCTTAGTAAACGTATAAGTGGTTGAAGCATGATTCCAGGGTAAATATAACAACCACGTTAGTATCCATTCCTTTCAGTATGCAGAAGTGAAGTGTGTTGTATTGATATATGGGAAGAGGTTATTGTTGCAGGTATGTTAAACATCTTAAATTATAGCACAATAATGAAACTTAAAATTTCCATAACCTGGCCAGGTGCAGTGGCTGACACCTGTAATTCCAGCACTGGGATGCCGAGCTGGGCAGATGACCTGAGGTCAGGAGCTCAGAACCAGCCTGGGTAGCATGGTGAAACTTCGTCTCTACTAAATTTACAAAAATTACCCAGGTGCAGTGGTGGGCAGCTGTAATCCCAGCTACTCAGGAGGCTCAGGCAGGAGACTCGCTTGAACCTGGGAGGTGGAGGTTGCAGTGAGCCGAGATAGCACCATTGCACTCCATCCAGCCTGGGAGACAGAGCGAGACTCTGTGTCCAAAAAAAAAAAAAAAAAAAAAAAATTCCATAACCTGCAAAAACTACTTCTTCTCCAGCAGAACTTTTTAAATTTATGTCAGAGTTATTTTTATGTATGTTGCATTTCTGTTAACATATATGTACAGTGTTTTTTCATACCTTTTCATTTTAAATAATATGAAAAAAAGTTTAGTTATGAAGAAAAGGTATACTTATGCAAGTTTCTGTATCTGTCCTTTATTAGTTAGTTAATTTATGTGTTTATGAGACAAGGTTTGCTCTTGTCATCTAGGCTGAAGTGCAATGCTGCAATCTCGGCTCATCACAACCTCCACCTCCTGGGGTCAACCGATTCTCCTGCCTAAGCCTCTTGAGTAGCTGGGATTACAGGCATGCGCCACCACACCCAGCTAATTTTGTATTTTCAGTAGAGACAGGGTTTCTCCTTGTTGACCAGGCTGGTCTTGAACTTTTGACCCCAGGTGATCTGCCTGACTTGTCCTCCCAAAGTGCTGGGATTATAGGCGTGAACCACCACACCCGGCCTACCTGTTTTTTTATTTACCTTTACTGGAGAGCTTTATATATGTTTGTGGGTTGGAGTTACTCTTTAGCTTTCTGTCATTTATTTTTTTTTTTTCATTGAGACACAGTCTCAGTCTGTCACTCAGGCTAAAGTGCAGTGCTGTGATCTTGGGTCACTGCAACCTCCACTTCCCAGGTTCAAGCGATTCTCCTGCCTCAGCCTCCCAAGTAGCTGGGACTATAGGGGAGTGCGAACATTCCAGGCTAATTTTTGTATTTTTTTTTAGCAGAGATGGGGTTTCACCTTGTTAGCTGGGATGGTCTTGATCTCCTGACCTCATGAATCTCGCACCTCACCCTCCCAAAATGCTGGGATTACCATGCCCTACCTGTCTCGCTCTGCCGCCCAGGCTGGAGTGCAGTGGCCAGATCTCAGCTCACTGCAAGCTCCGCCTCCCGGGTTCACACCATTCTCCTGCCTCAGCCTCCCGAGTAGCTGGGACTACAGGCGCCTGCCATCTCGCCCGGCTAGTTTTTTATATTTTTTAGTAGAGACGGGGTTTCACCGTGTTCGCCAGGATGGTCTTGATCTCCTGACCTCGTGATCCACCCGTCTCGGCCTCCCAAAGTGCTGGGATTACAGGCTTGAGCCACCGCGCCCGGCCTGTCTCAAGGTTTTTAAAACATGTTAGTGCTATTAGATGGCTTCAAGTATTGCAAGATTTATAGTACAGACCCTAAACTTACTTTGTTTAATAAGATTTGTCAGCCTTCGGTGATGTTGATGAGATGCTCCTGTTCCTGTCTCTGTCATTTCACTGTCCTGTTAGAAATAGCTTAGACTGGCTGGCCACGGTGGCTCACGCCTCTAATCCTAGCACTTTGGAAGACCAAGGTGGGGAGATTGCTTGAGGTCAGGAGTTTGAGACCAGACTGGCCAACATGGTGAAACCTCCAATGTACTAAATGCCAAAAATGGGCCAGGCACACTGGCTCACACCTAAAATCCCAGCACTTTGGGAGGCTGAGACGGGTTGATCACTTGAGGTCAGTAGTTCGAGACAAGCCTGGCCAATATGGTGAAACCCCATCTCTACTAAAACTACAAAAATCAGCTGTGCATGGTGACATGCACCTATAATCCCAGCTACTTGGGAGACTGAGGCAGGAGAATCACCTCAACCTGTGAGGTGGATGTTGCTGTGAGCCGAGATCATGCCACTGCACTCCAGCCCGAGCGACAGCGTGAGACTCCGGGCTGAGGAGGGAGAATCACTTGAGGTAGGATAATCATGCCACTTACACTCCAGCCTGGGTGACAGAGAAACTCGAACTGAAAAACAATGAAAAAGGAAGTAGCTTAAACTGGGAGGCTTAAGACACAGACATTTATTTCTCATGAATTTGGAAAGTGGGAAATCCAAGAGCAAGGTGCCAGCCAAATTGGTTCCTGGTGAGAGCCTTCATCATGGTTTAGCCCAGCCATCTTCCTGCTGTGTCCTAATATGGTGGAAAGAGGAACAGGCAACAAGCTCTTTAATGTCTCTTTATAAATGCGCTGGTCCTATTCACGAGTAGTCAACACCCATGACTCAGTTCTCTCAAGGTCTGCATCTGCAGGAACATCCTATTAGAGAATATCAAATCTACCAAAGATTATTTGAGAAGTAGTTATTTATCTTATTTTATTTTTTTGAGATGGAATCTCATCTTGTTGCCTAGGCTAGAGTGCAGTGGCACGATCTTGGCTCACTGCAACCTCAGCCTCCCGGGTTCAAATGATTCCTGCCTCAGACTCCCAAACAGCTGGGATTACAGGCACCTGCCACCACACCCAGCTAATTTTTTTTTTTTTTTGTATTTTTAGTAGAGATGGGGTTTCACCATTTGTTCCAGGCTGGTCTTGAACATATGATCTCATGATCCACCTGACTCAGCCTATCAAAGTGCTAGGATTACAGGTATGTGCCACCATGGCCAGCTGTTAGTCAGTTCTTATTCCTTATAATGCTGTGTATTTTCTTCACTTCATACTTCAGGAGGTAGTGATCTTAACACGTATTTCAGTTCTTATGTTGTGTACTGGTGGTAACTACAAGTTTTGGCTTTTTTCTTAAGAGGGAGTTGTTTAGAATTCTGTAGGCAGTATAAATCGACTTATTTTCTTTCTTGTTTTATCATGGGTTGCAATATTTTATTGATTTTTATGAGTTTTTGGTGTGTGGTATGCAATATAACTGACATATTCTCTTCATTAATGTCACAAAGTGCTGCTGGGCACAGTGGCTTATGTCTGTAATCCCTAGGACTTTGGGAGGCCAAGATGTGTGGATCACCTGAGGTCAGGAGTTCGAGACTAGCCTGGCCAACATGGTGAAACCCCATCTCTGTTAAAAGTACAAAAATTAGCTGGGCATAGTGGCGCATGCCTGTAATCCCAGGTGCTCGGGAGGCTGAGGCAAGAGACTTGCTTGAACTCAGGAGGCGGAGGTTGCAGTGAACCAAGATTATGCCATTGCACTCCAGCCTGGGTGACAGAGTGAGACTCCATATCAAAAAAATAAAAATACAAAAATGTTTTTAAAAAAGTCACAATGTGCCTGTTCCACATGGATATAGGTAATTTTGTAACAGTTATTCAGAAAGATATGGTATTAAAATTTTCTTTCTTTTTTTTTTTTGAAACAGAGTCTCACTCTGTCGCTCAAGGTGGAGTGCAGTGGTGCGATCTCAGCTCACCACAATCTTTGCCTCTGGAGTTCAAGTGATTTTCCTGCCTCATCCTTTCAACTAGCTGGGATTACAGCCACCCATGACCACGCCCGGTTACATTTTGTATTTTTAGTAGCCACGTTGGCCAGGCTGGTCGAACTCCTAACCTGAGGTGATCTGCCTGCCTCGGCCTCCCAGAGTACTGGGATTACAGGTGCGAGCCACTACCCCCTGCCTTTTTTTATTTTCTGAGACGGAGTCTTACTTTGTCACCCAGGCTGGAGTGCTGTGGTGTGATGTTGGCTCACTTCAACCTTTGCATCTTGGTTTAAATTGATTCTTGTGCCTCAGCCTCCCGAGTAGCTGGGATGACAGGGTGGGCCACCACACCTGGCTAATTTTTGTAATCTTGTCAGTGCTATGTTTGTTTGATAATACAGAATTTCCATTGATTTTGATTATCCTTACAAGAGCTTGTTGTGGATTATTTACCAAAATAGTACATTGTCTGGTTTTTTAGCATTTATTTGTATATACTAAATATTCTATATATATGAAGAATATATATTTTTGTCTTCATTGATGTGACAGTGATATGTTTTTTGTGCAGTGTGATACACTTTAGGGTCACCGTGGAAAAATACTCCTTACTTTAGGCTTACACATATTTGTGCCCTGTCAGTGTTTTGTCGTGATATTGGAAATAGGCTTCTATAAAAATGATTTGAAGTACATGTAATCGGTCTTTATTTATGAAAGAATCTACTTGTTTTGTGTTCCTAAATTTTGAAGCTCATGTTTGGGAAGTTTAAGTATTTTTTTGTGTGTGATATTTACACATTTCAGTATTATATACCATCTGTACTTAATTGGAAACCTATTGGTGTTTATATTTTGTAGATATCTCTTCCAAATGCATGATGAACACATTGTCGTCAACAGGGCAAGGCAATACAGAGGTGTTCCACACAGGGATTTTGCAAAGACAAGCAAGTTATCACATTGGAGCATTGTGCTCCCAGGAAACTGAGAAAAACATTCATGACTTTGTGTTTCAGTGGCGAGAAGATGAAACAAATGACCATGAAGCACCCGTGACAGAAATCAAAAAGTTGACAGGTAGTACAGACCGATATGATCAAAGGCTTGGTGGAAACAAGCCTATTAAAGATCAGCTTGGATCAAGCTTTCATTTGCATCTGCGAAGACATAGGAGAATTCATACTGGAGAGAAACCATACAAATGTAAGGTTTGTGACAAGACTTTTAAGCATGATTCACACCTGGCACAACATACTAGAATTCATAGGGGAGACAAACATTACACATGTAATGAATGTGGCAAGGTTTTTGATCAAAAAGCAACCCTTGCATGTCACCATAGAAGTCATACTGGAGAGAAACCTTACAGGTGTAATGAGTGTGGCAAGACCTTCAGTCAGACGTCACACCTTGTATACCATCATAGACTGCATACTGGAGAGAAACCTTACAAGTGTAATGAGTGTGGCAAGACCTTTGCTCGAAATTCAGTCCTTGTAATTCATAAGGCAGTTCATACTGCAGAGAAACCTTATAAGTGTAATGAATGTGGCAAGGTTTTTAAGCAACGAGCAACCCTTGCAGGACATCGTAGAGTTCATACTGGAGAGAAACCTTACAGATGTGAAGAATGTGACAAACTTTTCAGTCGCAAATCACATCTTGAAAGACATAGGAGGATTCATACTGGAGAGAAACCATACAAATGTAAAGTTTGTGACAAGGCTTTCCGGAGTGATTCACGCCTTGCAGAACATCAGAGAGTTCATACTGGAGAGAGACCTTACACGTGTAATGAATGTGGGAAGGTTTTTAGTACAAAAGCATACCTTGCATGTCATCAAAAACTTCATACTGGAGAGAAACTTTACAAATGTGAAGAGTGTGACAAAGTTTACATTCGCAAATCACACCTTGAAAGACATAGGAGGATTCATACTGGAGAGAAACCTCACAAGTGTGATGAGTGTGGAAAAGCCTTTAATTCACCCTCACACCTCATTAGGCATCAGAGAATCCATACTGGACAGAAATCTTACAAATGTCGTCAGTGTGGCAAGGTCTTCAGTCTGAGGTCACTCCTTGCAGAACATCAGAAAATTCCTTTTGGAGACAGTTGTTTCAAATGCAATGAGTACAGCAAACCGTCAAGCATTAATTGACATTAGAGTCAAATCAGCCTTGACCTGAGTTTGAGTTGACTTAACATTGAGTTCAAGCATTAATTGACATTAAACTGTTTATGTTAAGAGAATTGAGCCAGGCACGGTGGCTCACACCTGTAATCCCAGCACTTTGAGAGACCAAGACAGGTAGGTCACTTGAGGTCATGCATTTGAGACCAGCCTGGCCAACAGATGGGAGCCACTTTTCCCAGCCTGTATGTTCTTTTATTTATTCTTTTAAGATGGAATCTTGCTCTGTTGCCCATGTTGGAGTACAGTGATGTGATCTCGGCTCACTGCAACCTCCACCTCCCAGGTTCATGCGATTCTCCTGCCTCAGTCTCCCAAGTAGCTGGGACTACAGGCTCCCGCCACCATGCCTGGGTAGTTTTTTGTATTTTTAGTAGAGACGGGGTTTCACTGTGTTAGCTAGGATGGTCTCGATCTTCTGACCTTATGATCTGCCCGCCTCCACGTACCAAAGTGCTGAGATTACAGGTGTGAGCCCCCGTGCCTAGCCTGTTTTTTGTTTCTTTAACAAAAATTTATAGAAATTTCTCTGAATATTGTGTTGAATCTAAATCACATTCGGTTATATAATCACGTAGCAATATTATTCCATCCAATATGGCTTGTATCTCTATACATGTTTTTAGTCATTTTGATCAATGTAGATTTCAAGGTAGAAATTTCTCACCTTTTTATGTTTATTCCTAAGTATTTCTTACTTTAAGTTCTTTAGCAATTGAAAGTGTTTTTAAATTTTCTTTTAAAATTGTTTATTGTTAATGTATGGAGATTCAACTAGTTTTTGCTGCTATTATTCTGTTCTGCAAATCCAATGCATATGTTTATTAGTTCCAGTTGCATTTTGGTTGACTCTGTGATTTTCTACACAGAAGATCATGTCATCTACAAACTATTATAATTTTACTTCTTTCTTTCTGATTTGGATAAGTTTGATTTCTTTTGCTATTTCGTGGCTCTGGCTAGGACAGCCAGTATTGATTGAATAGAAGGGGTGAGAGCATTCTTGCATCATGTGAGATCCTACAGGAAGAGCATTCCATTTTCCCTGATTGGTTATTTCCACTGTGGTTGTTTCATGCGTGGTCTTTCTATTGTTGAGGTAAATGTCCTTCTGTATCTATTTTGTTTAGGATTTCCATGATGACTGGATGTTGAATTTTGTGAAATGCTTTTTCTCCATGTATTGAGATGATGTGGTTTTCATCTTTCATTCTGTTCAAGTGGTGTATCACATTGATTTGCTTGAATATGTTGAACCATCCTTGCATCTCAGAAATAAGTGGCACTTGAATATCTACAATCCTTTTTATATCCTCTTGAATACAGTTTGCTAGTACAAGGGGTCTTCAGGAAGTTCATGGAAAAATACACATTATGAGAAAATTGTGCATGATGTCACATTTTTTGCACCAAAATAAACTGGTACAAATCTGTTATAACATGTCTGAACAGGCTCTAGTTTGAGGAACTCACATGGGTAACACATGAGTTTGAAAAGAGACTCATTCAAAGCAATGTGAATTCTGCTAAAGTTGAAACAAGAAATATCAAATTTACGATGAAACCAGATGCAGTGGCTCAGGCCTGTAATACCAGCACTTTCAGAGGCTGAGATAGGTGGGTCACATGAGCCCCCGGTACTCAAGACCAGCCTGGACAGAATGGTGAAACCCCCTTCTCTACAAAAAATACATAAATTAGCTGGGCATGGTGGCACATGCCTGCTGGTTCAGCTTCTGTGGAGACTGCAGTGGGAGGATGGCTTGAGCCTGGGAGGTCGAGGCTGCAGGGAGCTATGATCATGCCACTGTACTCCAACGTGGGTGACAGACAGATAGTGTATCAAAAAATGAATTTGGTAAAGTTTGAGTAGAGGGACAATGAAATCATTGATGCTTTATGAAAAGATTATGGGGACGATGCCCGAAAGAAATCACCGGTTTGTAAATGGATAAGTCTTTTTAAGTTGGGAAAAGACAGTGTTGAAAGTGATGCACAGGCCGGGCGCGGTGGCTCACACCTGTAATCCCAGCACTTTGGGAGGCCGAGGCAGGCTGATCATGAGGTCAGGAGATCGAGACCATCCTGGCTAACACGGTGAAACCCTGTCTCCACTGAAAATACAAAAAATTAGCCAGGCATGGTGGTGGGCTCCTGTAGTCCCAGCTACTCAGGAGGCTGAGGTAGGAGAATGGCGTGAGAAGGAGCTTCCACCTTCTCCTTCTCCCAGCTTCCATCTGGGAGGTGGAGCTTGCAGTGAGTCGAGATTGTGCCACTGCACTCCAGCCTGGGCGACAGAGCAAGACTCCATCTCAAAAAAAAAAAAAAAAAGACACTGGAGAAGAGCCAAGGTGGGTGTATAAGGAATTGCACATGAGATGGCACACATATTTATGCTGTCTGAGGATCCAATCACGTTACCATATCAAGCTGAAAATGTCACCACTGTCTGCAGAGTTGGACGGGTTTTATTGAGAATGATTTTTTTCTCTCTGGATCTGTTATGAACACCTTGGTTGGCTGGGTTCAGTAATAAATATGTGAGACTTTTCATTTTTAAAAAGTCAAATTACTTAATTCTGTAGAGTATTTTAAATTCTGTTTTTTGTTTTTTTTTTTTGAGATGGACTCTTCTGAAAATTTTCTCATCTTCTCTAACCCGGTTCATGACAGACCCTTGGACTTTACTGTTATGGAAAATCTATATAAAACAGTATCAGTGTGTCAAAGCATTATGTCTGTCACAAGCTTGTGAAAGGAAAATCAAAATTAAGCCAAAGAGAAAAGTCAATCTGGGAACCGCGTCAGGCAAACCTGCCTTCCATTTTATTCCTAAACGAGATAGCTACAAATATTTTTTTTAAAAGTTACGTATGCCTCTCCCAAACTGGAAGCCTCAAGATCTCCACCCTAAAATAGTTCTGTTGAATTTCACCCTGGCAATATAAACGAATAGCTTATCTTTCCAGGTGTGGGACAGAACCCATGCCTCTGCACACCTGAGACAAATGCCTATCTGATTGCTTCCACTGCCTTATAGTGTATGTAAAAATGCAGGTCACTGAGCCAGTCTAAGGCATAAGTGACTATTCCTCCTCCCCCTCACATATAAATTGTGTATTTAGTGAAAGGCTGCCCAAAGACTCAAAGAATGTGATGATTTGTTATCTACCTGTGACCCAGAAACTCCCCAGTTCCAGTTATTCCACCTTTCCAGACCGGACCAATGTATGTGTGTATTGACTGCCGTCTTGTGTGTCGTAAAATGTGTGAAACCAAACTGCAGCCTAAACACCTTGGGCACACATCATCAGGACCTCCTGAGGTTCGTGTTAATTGGCCTTAGAGGCCCCCTGCCGCCAGACCCAGGACACATGTGTTTCCTTTTTCTTCATTTCTATTAAAGATGGGTCTCATTCTGTTGCCCAGGCATGAGAGTGGTGACAGGATCAGAGCTCACTGAAGCTTCAATCTCCTGGGTTCAAGGGATCCTCCCACCTAAGCCTCCAAAGTACCGAGGAACACAGCTATGTGCCACTGCACTGGGCAAATTTTTGTGTTCCTGGTAGAGATGGGCTTTCATCATGTTGCCCAAGCTGGTCTCAAATTCCAGGGCTCAAGCGATACAGCCATCCATATTGGTCTCCCAAGGTGCTGGCATTACAGCCATGAGCCACCAGCCCAACGTGTTTCTTAATTAAAAAAAAAAAAAAAATAGGCCAGGTGCTGTGGCTCATGCCTGTAATCCCAGCACTTTGGGAGGCCAAGGTGGGCGGATCATCTGAGATCAGGTATTTGAGAACAGTCTGGCTAACATGGTGAATCCTCATCTTCACTATAATATAGAAATTAGCTTGGTGTGGTGGCAAGTGCCTGAAATCCCAGCTACTCAGGAGGCTGAGAAGAAAAATGGCTTGAATTTGGGAGGCGGAGGTTGCAGTGAGCTGAGATCGTGCAACTGCACTCTCGCTGGGCAAGAGCGAGACTCCGTCTCTAAAATAAAATAATATAAATAACTGCTTCTCATAAGAGCTTTGGTAGAATCTTATGAGGTCACATTGTTTTGCAACTATGATATGTGTTCAAAATTTTCTTCTATGACCCCACATTTCATTAGATATATATTTTAAACCATTTTAAAACTGATTTTCTCTGAAATTTGTTGTGTTCAGTTTGCATTGAGGACTGCATGCTTTCTAGTCTGTATCACATATTGGAAACATTTTCTGGTACCTGATAAATGATTTTAGGTTGTTTCAATGTGTACTTGATAAAGATATGAAGGAACTTTTTCTTTATGCTGACATCAAAATTTAGCTGAAGTAGCCTATTATTCCATTTTCTTTCTTTATGTCATCTGATTAAATGGTGAACTGTGAACTGCTAAGTAAATGTTTCCCTCAAGTTCCTCTGATCCATAATGTTCTTTGCAGATGTTGAAGGATGGGCAGGATTGAGTTGGAACCTTGTTCCAGCAGAGCCCATGTGTTCATGAAGAAAACATTTGCTCACATCTCATTTGTACCGCTGCCTCTCTTTCCGTGTTTTAAGCACCTATAGCTATGTTTTTACAATTGTGTTTATTTTGAAGATATTACTCTGATTTTTCTGAGAAAATAATTACAGGCTTAGGATTCATGCCATCAGAACCTTAGACATTGAAAGAGGCATTTCATTTGCTCAGGTATATAAAATTGTCCTGGAATTTTTTTTTTTCTTTTTTTGAGACGGAGTGTCACTGGGTCACCCGTGCTTTCGTGCAGTGACATAATCTTGGCTCACTGCAACCTCTGCCTCCCAGGCCCAAAGATCCACCCCAGTCAGCCCCTCAAATGGCTGAGACCACAGATGCACACCACCACACCTGGCTAATTTTTTGTACTTTTGGTAGAGACAGAGTTTCACTGACCCCTGAAATACTTCGCCAAATAGTGTGTGGCTTTTCCTGTAGGAGGGGGTCATGCTCAGGTGCAATTTGAATTTTAAATGGATTCCTGTCCTCCAAAAATGTAAAAATCACAAATACCAGAATGGAAAAAAACGGGATTAGACTCAAATCATCTTGAACTTACTCTTTTCTCTGTCCACATCCACTGCTTTTCCTTATCTCATCTCACAGCTTTAACCCACCTACGCGGCTCCATGTCCCCTGCAGGCCTCTCCCCTGAACTCTACAATCCTGTGTCCAGTTGTCTCCTCAGCTCTCTGCTGGCACATGAAACAGGCATCTCCACCTTCACGTGTCCATAAGTGACTTCCTAAACTCCTAAACACGTTCCCTTACTGTCCTACGTGTCTCAGATGAGGGTGACTGTGTACTTCTGGAAGCTGAGCCAAACTTGACAGCATGTATTTTAAGTATGGGGGATAAATTGCATTATTTGTAAGTGTTGTCATTTATACTGTAAAGAGAAATTTCCATGTATACATAAAAGGAGTGAGAAAATACGTCATTTCCAAACTTCTTTTGAGGTGTGAGAGAAAAATGTTTCAAGACCTCATCCTGATGGATCTGGGCTCCCACGACTCCTCTGACCTCACCTCCTGCCTGGGTCCTCCTGGCTTCCTCTACTGTAGTCATGTAGGCTTCTTTCCTTTTTCTGGGACTGAGGTTGCTCCTTTCTCAGGGCCTTCACCTGGGCTGTCCCTCTGCCTAGGACTCTCTGGCCCTGCAGCTGCAAGTGACAAGCAGCGTTTCTTCCCTAAGTATTTGTTCTGACATCACTTTTTCTATGGAAACTTTTGTGATCGCCTACAGTCCTCCATTTGACATGGCAGCTCCACCTTCACCCCCACCTCTGGTCCATGTTGCCTGTTCCATGTGATTCTTTTTGCTCCTTTACTGTTCACTGGATCCTGGTGGGAACAAGTCCCCAAGCAGAGAGCAGAGCCAGAAGGTGGGGCTGTGCTGGGCTGGCGCCCTCTGAGGGGAGCTCAACCCTGACTTCACATTAGAGTTCTCAGGCATTTTGCAAATACATCTTTTATGCTGTTTTATCAGAGATTGCTGTTATCATAGATTTAAACCCACCCTCAGTAATATTTACTATGGCGCTGGTGATTCTCATCTGTCTCCAGCATTGACCGTCAAGGCAGTTTCCTCCATGTTGAGAACTGGGATCAGCCTGTGATCCACAGGGAGGTGAGGGGACTGTGCTCTGTGTGGGGTTTGGTTAGGGCCAGATATGTGCCCTGAAGGTCTCTCTCCTGCTGCAGCATGTGTGTGTGGACTTTTCCAGGAGGGAGCAAGATCTGAAAATGGGTCAAGGTTACCCTTGTAGATCTTCCCGTGACACGTTCTTATCTCTGCATGATCTCTGGGACAGTGGGCAGCAGAGGACCGTCCGTCTCCTGGGTGAGGTCTCCCCTGTGTGTGAGTTTTGTCACAGGAAAGGAGGGAGTGATTTCTAAACATTAAATCTCTGATTTTTTTTCACATACAGTATTTCCAAAGACTCATGTTACATGAGGAAGCCACCAAGAAGAGGAAAGAAAAGGATCCAGGGATGGCCCTTCCTCAGGTGAGTGATATTCCTCGGTGGATTCTGCTGTCTCTTTGCTTTCTGAAATGCCAGGTATTGTAGTAGCCAGTCTTCTGTGAGTCTGAAGCGTCCTGCCTCACACGTTTGCTGGCGCTCACCCATGCCTTTTCTCAGTCCTTGTCATCTTCACTTAAATTCCATCTCCTATAACCTAGTGAATGAGCTTGGGAAGAGGCTCCCCTGGGCATGGTCCTGGGAAGGGCTCACACCAGACATGGATGGAGACGGGGTGAGGGTCCCGTGCTGTCAGTGATGTTGGGCAGCAGGGATTGTTCCGGGGCCACATCTGGATGCACGTTTAACTCTTGGTGGACCAGATCAGAGAAGCTGTATATGAAAGTCATAAATTGTAGGAGGAAAAAAGAGAGACCAGACTGTTACTGTGTCTATGTAGAAAAGGAAGACATAAGAAACTCCATTTTGATCTGTACTAAGAAAAATTCTTATGCTTTGAGATGCTGTTAATCTGTAACCTTAGCCCCAACCCTGTGTTCACAGAAACATGTGTGTATTGAATCAAGATTTAATTGGTCTCAGGCTGTGCAAGATGTGCTTTGTTTAAAAAGTTCTTGCAGGCAGTATGGTTTGTGAAAGGCATCACCATTCTCCGTTCTCGATTAACCAGGGACACAATGTACCAAGGAAAGCCGCAGGGACCTCTGCTCAAGAAAGCCTGGGTATTATCCAGGTTTCCCCCACTGAGACAGCCTGAGATATGGCCTCGTTGGGAGGGAAAGACCTTACAGTCCCCCCGCCCAACACCTATAAAGGGTCTGTGCTGAGGAGGATGAGTGAAAGAGGGAGGCCTCTTTGCAGCTGAGATCACAGGAAGGCATCTGTCTCCTGCTTGTCCCTGGGAATGGAATGTCTCAGTGTAAAACCCGACCGTACATTCTATTTACTGAGATAGGAGAAAACCACCCTATGACTGGAGGTGAGACATGCTGGCGGCAATACTGCTCTTTACTGCACTGAGATGTTTGTGTAAAGTCAAACATAAGTCTGGCCTACGTGCACATCCAGGCACAGCAACTTTCCTTAAACTTATTTATGACTCAGAGTCCTTTGCTCACGTGTTTTCCTGCTGACCCTCTCCTCACCATTACCCTATAGTCCTGCCACATTCCCCTCGCCGAGATAGTAGAGATAGTGATCAATAAATACTGAGGGAACTCAGAGGCTGATGCTGGTGCAGGTCCTCACTTGCTGAGCGCCGGTCCCCTGGACCCTCTTTTCTTCCTCTATACTTTGTCCCTGTGTCTTATTTCTTTTCTCTTATCTCCACCTTGCAAGAAATACACACAGGTGTGGAGGGGCAGGCCCCCTTCAGTACATTAATATGCACTGGTATCTGGTAAATTCTGGAAAAGGAGACAAACTACAGAAGATACTTTGCGTCTGACTTTGTAATGCATTTGAAGCTACACTAGTGAGTCACTATGTCTCTGACTCCAAACTTTTTTTTATGAGACAGGGTGTCACCCTGGGGCCCAGTCGGGAGTGCAATGGAACCATTCTATTAACAGCAGCCTCAAATTTGTGGGCTCAAGTGATCGTCACATTCGCCTCCCAAGGAGCTATGATGACAGGCATGTGCCATCACGCCAGGCTAATTCTAATTTCAGAGAAGATGAGAATGAGAGCTGTGTACAGAATGAGGGAGGGAAACAGTGATGAAGATGAAGGGGGACCCTGGGTGCAGATGAGCGGTGAGTTGATTGGATGTGATGATGAAGTGATGACATGTTGCTTCCTCTGTTTGTAATGTAATGAATTTAAAAGTCCCTCTGGTCCATAATATTATCTGCAGATGTTGAAGGATGGTTTGGATTGACTTTGAACCTTGGTTTAGCAGAGCCCATGTGTTCATGAAGAAAACATTTGCTCAGATCTCATTTCTACAGCTGTCTCTTTTTCAGTGTTTGAAGCACCTAGAGCTATGTGTTCACCATTTTTCAGTGTTTTAAACACCTGCAGCTCTGTGTTCACAATGTGTACATTTTGAACATATTTCTGTGATTTTCTGGGAGCGAGTAATTACATGTTTGGGATTGATGCCATTAGAACCAAGACCTCGAAAGAAGTTTCTTTTGCTCAGGAATATACAAGATGGTTTTGGAATTTTTTTTTCTGTAAGTGGCATGTCACTCTGTCATTAAGGCTGGAATGCAGTGGCACAGTCTTGGATCACTGTAACCTCTGTGTCCCAGGCTCAAGTGATCTTCTTGCATCAGCCTCCCAAGTAGCTGGGACCACAGATGTGTGCCAGGAAGCCTGGCTAATTTTTTGTATTTTTGGTAGAGATGGGGTTTCACCATGTTGGAGAGAGGGAGAGAGAGAAAATGTCGCTCTGTGGCTTAGTTCTGGAGTACAATGGCACAATGTTGAGTTTACAGCAGCCTGAAACTCTGGGCTCAAATAATCCCCACTTTAACCTCCCAGAGAGCTTGAATGATAGGCATGTGTCACCACATGCAGCTAATTGTTTTATTTATTTATTTATTTATTTATTTATTTATTTACTTATTTATTTATTTATTTTGAAATGGAGTCTCTCTCTGTTGCCCAAGCTGGAGTGCAGTGACGGGATCTCAGCTGACTGCAACATCCGCCTCCTGGGTTCAAACAATTCTCCTACATCAGCCTACTGAGTAGCTGGGATTACAGGCATGCATCACCATGCCTGGCTGATTTTTTTGTATTCTTAATAGAGATAGGGTTTCACTATATTGGTCAGGCTGGTCGGGAACCCCTGACCTTGTGTTTTTTCACCTCAATCTCCCAAAGTGCTGGGATTACAGGCCTCAGCGACCATGCCCAGCCAGACTTTGCACTTTTAATGACTTGGAATGGATTGGAAAGTGGAGATACACATCAGTGGTACAGTATGCTTTATCACATCATTGATTTTATGTATTTATTTATTTTTAAGGTGAGTTTCAATCTGTCACTCCGGCTGGAGTGCAATAGTGGGATTTTTTTCTCACTGTAGCCTCCGCCTCCTGGATTACAGTGATTCTGTTGCCTGAGCCTCTTGAGTAGCTGGGATTAGAGGTGCACGCCACCACGTGTGTAACACCGTGATGTGAAGTGTGTGCATGAATACGTGGATGGATAAGCCCATGGTGTATGTAGAAAACACAACATTTGTAATAAGTTTTTATTTATAATAATTGTAATGATTTTAAGTATTTTCCATTGTTGTCAACTATCACAATAATGAGTAGGGGCCGGACGTGGTGTCTCACGCCTGGAATCCCAGCACTTTGGAAGGCCAAGGCTGGTGGTCAGGAGTTCAAGACCAGCCTAACCAAAATGGTGAAACTCTGTCTCTACTAAAAATACAAAATTTAGGATGGGCGCGGTGGCTCACACCTGTAATCCCAGCACTTTGGGAGGCAGAAGTGGGAAGATCACAAGGTCAGGAGATTGAGACCATCCCGGCTAACGAGGTGAAACCCTATCTCTAATAAAAATACAAAAAAAATTAGCCAGGCATGGTGGCAGGCTGCTGTAGTCCCAGCTACTAGGGCTGGGAGCAGAAAGAATGGCATGAAGGCAGGCCTTGGTGGCTCGGCCCATAGTCAGCACTTTGGGAGGCCGGAGGCAGGTCTGAGTCAAGGTGGGAGACCATCCCACAGCTAGCACAGTGAAGTAGCCATCTCTGCTAAAATACAAAAACTAGCGGGCCGAGGTGGCGGGTACCTGCATGGGCCAGCTGCTTTCGGCAGAGCTGAGAACAGAAGAATGGGGCCCAGGAGGCCCAGGAGCTTGCAGTGAGCTGAGATCGGCCCTGCACTCAGCCTGGAGCCACAGAAATGAGACTCCTTCTCAAAAAAGGCAGTGGTGAAACTCAAGCCTGTAATCCCAGCACTTTGGGAGGCCGAGGTAGTAGGATCCGCAGATCAGGAGATCAGAGACCATCCCTGGCTAATACAGTGAAACCCGTCTCTAATAGAAATAAAAAACAGGTGGCGGGCGCCTGTAGTCCCAGCAGCCTCGGGAGGCTGAGACCAGGAGAATGGCGTGAACCAGGGTGAGGCTTACAGTAGAGGCTAAAGGATCAGCCACTGCCTCCAGCCCTGGAGTGACAAATGAGAGAGATAAAGTCCTAAAAAAGGGAATGGCATGAAACTAGGGCCAGACTTGCGGTGGTGGACGGGAAGACTGTCACAAAAAAGGTTCCCATCTTCTATAGCCCAGTGACATGAGTTTCCATAGGGCTGCACTGGGAGGCATGAGTCCTGGGGAGAGAGGCTCACACCAGACATGGATGGAGGCGGGGTGCTGGGCCTCATGGTATCAGTGCTGCTGCTGTGGCTGGGGGATTGTTCAGGCGCCACATTTGGATGCGTATTTGGCTCTGTGGACTGCATCCCAGAGGAAACTACCCTATAGAAAGTCATACATCAATGTGCACCAATATCTCATACAGTCTGGAAAAGGAGACTAATAAAGGGAGATATTTTGTTTATGATTTTGTAATGCATTTGAAGCCAAACTTTTTTTTTTGTTCAGAAATACCTTAATGTGGATTTGTCAGAACATATTCTTTGATCAAATTGATACTTAATCTCATTTTGTGTGAAGGTGATAACTCAGTCCTCCATGTTTTGTGGAAATGTGTTTTTCATTTTAGGGACGCGTGACTTTCAGGGATGTGGCTATAGAATTCTCATTGGTGGAGTGGAAATGCCTGGACCCTGCGCAGAGGGCTTTATACAGGGCCGTGATGTGGGGAACTACAGGAACCTGGAGTCTGTGGGTGAGGAAAGTGTCCCTCCAGACATGAGGAATCTGTCCTTGTGTAGCTTGGCTATTCCTGGTTTTGTATTCTCTTTTATGATTTTGCCCCATACCTGCTTTTGATGTACGTAGCTGGGATTACAGGAACACGCCACCATGCCCAGTGAATTATTTTGTATCTTTAGTGGAGACAAGGTTTTGCCATGTTGGCCAGGCTTGTCTCGAACTCCTGACCTCAATACCCGCCCACCTCAGCCTCCTAAAGTCCTGGGATTACAGGCTTGAGGCACCGTGCCTGGCATTGTTCATTTTTAACAAGAAAAACTTTGTTCATTTTGTTGTGGGATCAACCCTGTAACAGTTACAATTTTCATTAATCTTACTGAGGGAACTTGTGAGGACGAATGAGATTCCCATATTTTAGTTCTGTTTTTTTTTTGAGACGGAGTCTTACTCTGTAGCCCAGGTTAGAGTACAGTGGCATGACCTTGGCTCACTGCAACCTCTGCCTCCTGGGTCCCGGTTTAAGCAATTCTCCAGCCTCAGTCTCCTGAGTACCTGGGATTACAGGCATATGCCACCATGCCCAGCTAATTTTTGTATGTTTAGTAGAGACAGGTTTTCACCATGTTGGCCAGGATGGTCTTGAACTCCTGACCTCGTGATCTGCTCACCTTGGCCTCCCAAAGTGCTAGAATTACAGGGGTGAATGACCGTGCCCGGCCTTCCCATATTTTAGTTCTACTGTCATTTGTTTAAGACACAGTGGCTTTCAACTTGTTCATTTCTATGTATTATGCATTCATTTTTTTGCGGTAAAAAGTTCGAGACCAGTCTGGCCAGCATTGCAAAACCCTGTCTCTACTAAAAATACAAAACTTAGCCAGGTGTGGTGGTGTGTGCCTGCAATCCCAGCTACTCGAAAGGTTGAGGGAGGAGAATTGCTTGAGCCTGGGAGGCAGTTTGCAATGAGCCGAGTCACAGTGGCTTTCAACTTGTTCATGTCTTTTCAGCAGTGTGATCTCAGGTCACTGCAATCTCTACCTCCTGGGTTCAAGTGATTCCCCTGCCTTGGGCTCCAGAACAGCAAGGGACTACAGGCACAAACCACGACACCCGGCTAATTTTTTGTAATTTTGTTCACAAGGCAATTCATACTGGAGAGAAACTTTACAAATGTGAAGAATGTGACAAAGTTTTCAGTTGCAGATCACACCTTGCAATGCAAAGGAGAATTCATACTAGAGAGAAGCCATAGAAATGTAAGGTTTGTGACAAGGTTTTTGGGCTCCATTCACTCCTTGCTGAACATACTAGAATTCATACTGGAGAGAAACCTTACTAGTATAATGAGTGTGGCAAAGCCTTTATGGTGAGGGCATCGCTTATTCACCATCAAGCAATCCATGGTGTAGTGAAACCTTACAAATGTAATGATTGCCACAAAGTCTTTAGTAAAACTACACCACTTGCAAATCATTGGAGAACCCATAATGAAGAGAGATCTTACAAGTGTGATAAATGTGGCCAATTTTTCAGACATCGTTCTTGCCTTGCAGTTCATCAGTGAGCTCATACTGGAGAGAAACCTTACAAATGTGAAGAATGTGACAAAGTTTTCAGTCACAAATCACAGCTTGAAAGACATAGGCGAATTCATACTGGAGAGAAACCATACAAATGTAAGGTTTGTGACAAGGATTTTGGGTGTGATTCACACCTTGCAGGACATACTAGAATTCACACTGGAGAGAAACCTTACAAGTGTAATGAGTGTGGCAAAGCCTTTAGTGGGCAGTCACCACTTATTCACCATCAGGCAATGCATGGTGTAAGGAAAGTTTACTAATGTAATGATTATCACACAGTCTTCAGTAAGGCTACAACCATTGCAAATCACTGGAGAATCCACAATGAAGAGAGATCTTACAAGTATAATAAATGTGGGAAAATTTTCAGACATCATTCGTAACTTGCAGTTCATCGGTGAACTCATGCTTAGAAAGAAACCTTACAAATGTCATGATTATGGCAAGGTCTTCAGTCAAGCTTCATCCAGTGCAAAACATAGGATAATTCATGGAGGAGAGAAACCTCACAACTGTGATGATTATGGCAAAGCCTTCACTTCACGTTCACAAGTCATTAGCCATCAGAGAATCCATACTGGACAGAAATCTTACAAATGTCGTATGTGTGGCAAGGTCTTCAGTCCGAGGTCACTCCTTGCAGAACATCAGAAAATTCATTTTTGAGATAATTGATGCAAATGCAATGAGTATAGCAAACCATCAAGTATTGTCATTAGAGACAATTCAGCATTGATTTGAGTTTGAGTTGATTTAACATTGAGTTCAAGCATTAATTGATGTTAAAGTGTTTAGGTTAAGAGGATTGTGCTGGGTGCAGTGTCTCATGCCTGTAATCCCAGCATTTTGGGAGGCCAAGGCAGTTAGATCACTTGAGGTCAGGAGTTTGAGATCAGCCTGGCCAACAGACATGAGCCACTTTTCCCAGCCAGTTTTTTGTTTCTTTAACACAATCTGATAGGGATTTTTATGGGTATTGTGTTGAATCTAAATCACATTGGGTTATATAATCATTTAACAGTATTAATTTTTCCAATCCATCAATATGGTTCTATGTCTATCTATATATGTTTTAAATCATTTTGATCAATGTTTGTGGATTTCAAGGTACAAATGTCTCATCTCTTTGCATTTATTCCTTAGTATTTCTTACTTAAATTTCCCTAGCAAATGGAAGTGTTTTCTGAATTTTCTTTTAAAATTGTTGATTGTTAATGTATGGAAATTCAACTAATTTTTGGTGCTGATACTGTATTCTGCAAATCCACTGAATGTGTTTATTATTTCCAGTAGTATTTTGGTTGACTCTTTGGAGTTTTTACACAGAAGATCATGTCATCTACAAACAAATACAATTTTCTTTCTTTCTAACTTGGATGAATTTTCTTTTTTTCTTTTTCTTTTCTTTTTTTTTTTTTTTTGAGACGGAGTCTCACTCTGTTGCCCAGGCTAAAGTATAGTAGCATGATCTCGGCACATAACAAGAGAGTGGTGTCTCCATAATTGTGCTTAGAACTGTGTGGTGCATGAGTGGAAAAACTATTCAACAGAATCCTAGGAGAGCTAGAATGATGAAGTTTAAGTCCAGTAAACCTAGCCAGACGTGTTCCTTACTGCTCACGCATGAGTCACGTTCTTAAGATGTTTGCAGTTAAGGAAAGCAGCTTAATAGTACCTGCGAGAACAAACTCCTACAGAAACACAATGTCCAGATGACCCAATATCCCATGACAATGTATGCTTCTAAGATAATTACAGCCATGCTTTCAAGTACTTGCACACTAAAATACTAAAATACCAAGGATAGCTTTTTTTTTTTTTTTTTTTTTTTTAAGTGCAGGTTCACGCTTGTCATCCAGACTGGAGTACAATGGCACCATCTTGGGTCACTGCAACCTCCACCTTCCAGGTTCAAGCAATTCTCCTGCCTCAGCATCCTGAGTAGCTAGGATTACAGGCATGTGCCACCACGCCCAGCTAATTGTTGCATTTTCAGTAGAGACGGGCTTTCACCATGTTGTCCAGGCTGGTCTTGAACTCCTGACCTCAGGTGACCCCCCTGACTTCAGCCTTTCAAAGTGCTGGGATTACAGGTATGAGCCGCCGCGACCAGTCAAGAATAGCTTTAAATCAACAAAGTGATAGGTTTTGTTAGACTGTCAGCCAACCAGCAGGTAGACATATCTTAGTTTTACCTAGGCACCTATGTAAAAAAAACTTAGGCCGGGTGCGGTGGCTGACGCCTGTAATCCCAGCACTTTGGGAGGCCGAGGTGGGAGGATCACGAGGTCAGGAGATTGAAACCATCCTGGTAACACGGTGAGACCTTGTCGGTAGTAAAAATACAAAAAATTAGCTGGGCTTGGTGGCGGGCGCCTGTAGTCCCAGATACTCAGGAGGCTGAGGCAGGAGAATGGCATGAGCCCAGGAGAAGAAGCTTGCAGTGACCGGAGATCGCGCCACTGCACTCCAGCCTGGGTGACAGAGCGAGACTCCGTCTCAAAAAAAAAAGAAAAAAAAAAAAAAACTTAAAGAAGAGACATTTCCTTTCTTTTTGAGGACGCCCTACTGTGTAACTGGTAGTGTTTTTTTTGTTTGGTTTTTGTTTTTTTGTTTTGTTTTCTGAGATGGAGTCTTGCTCAGGTGTGAGCCACTGCACCCAGTTGTATTTATTTTTTTTTTTTTATTATTTATTTTTTGTTTTTGAGATGGAGTTTCACTCTTGTTGCCCAGGCTGGAGTGCAATGGCACTATCTTGGCTCACCACAACCTTCGTTTCCTGGGATCAGGCAATTCTCCTGCCTCAGCTTCCTGAGTAGCTGGGAATATAGGTGTGTGCCAACAGGCCAGGGTAATTTTTGTATTTATAGGAGAGACGAGGTTTCTCTATATTGGTCAGGCTGGTCTCAAACTTCAGACCTCAGGCCATCTGTCCTCCTTGACCTCCCAAAACGCTGGGAGTACAGGCTTGAGCCACTGTGCCTCACCTGAAGTGGTATTTTTAGAGAGTAACTAAAACTTGTTTCAGCTTAATGACCCAGAGATGTATTTCTGCAGGACTTGGGAGCGCTCCTTGTAAGGCAAACTACAAGGGAGATAGTACCTCTATCTCAGTAGGAAGTTAAATAATTCAAACATCAAATATTTCCAATTTAAAGCTACGGACATTTAAATAATTCTGAGCCTTGAGAGGAACGTGGTCATGCAACCTGAGTCCAATGGCATGCAGGTGCAACTTCTAAGAATTTTGCTGGCCAGGTGCGGTGGCTCATGCCTGTAATCCCAGCACTTTGGGAGTCTGAGGCCGGTGGATCACTTGAGGTCAGGAATTAGAAACCAGCCTGGCCAACACGGTGAAACCCCGTCTCTACTAAAAATACAAAAGCATTAGCCAGGCATGGTGGCGCGTGCCTGTATTCCCAGCTACTTAGGAGGCTGAGGCAGGAGAACTGCTTGAACCGGGGAGATGGAGGTTGCAGTGAGCCAAGATCGTGCCACTGCACACCAGCCTGGGTGACAGAGCAAGACTCTGTACCAAAAAAAAAAAAAAAAAGCAATAAAATTTAGTTTCCTTATACCAATTAAAAAAAAACAGTTTTCCTGTAAATAATTAGGAAGACTAAGCAGCCCCAGAGATAAGACCTCGTGGCATCGTTGTCCCTTCTTCTGGAGTGATAAAGTAACCTTCCTTGAAGTGTATCAATCCGTCACCAATCAGGTTGCTGCAGCCGATGCACTGGTCTTGAATGGAAAATGTGGTGATTCTGCTAAAGCTTCTCTTTCCCTGTGTGTGAAACCTTAACGTCTCTACTTGGGAACAGGGGCCCCCTTCATTTGGAATTGAGGTTTCCAGGTGGCTGTCCTCAAGCTTTGTGTTCAAATAAAGTCTATAATTAATCATGTATTCTAAATTTTATTATTTACTGCTGACATCAGTTCCTGTCGGATTGTAGGAGCCTCACCAGAGAGGGTACCTGTCGCCACGTTGTAAAACTCACACTTGTCAAAAAGACATGGGTTAAAGTATTTCCCCTCCCTCTGCATGAAGCTAACTAGCTGACACAGATGGTCACCTCCATTACCAAGTAGAGCCACGATGAACTATGTGTGACCAAGAATGTTGTCAAGCCCTCTTCCCTGAGGACTGATTAGTGTTTATCTTGAAAACATGTACTTAATGGGTTGCATAGAATAGTGAAGTTTTTTTTCTGTCTTTTCAACCTCTCAGGTCTTTGCCTCTATTTCCCATCACATTCTGGTCTAAGGCTTATTTATTAATAAGATGGTTTTTATTTCTTTCTCTTTTGTTGTGAAGATGATTTCTCATTTCGGGGAAGATATTTTAGTTTTCAATTGTATTTTCACAACATTTAAAAAGCGAAGTAAAGAGTATTTCTTGGACCAGGCACAGCGACTCACTCCTGTACTCCAAGCACTTTGGGAGGCCGAGGCAGGCGGATGACTTGAAGTCAGGAGTTCGAGACCAGCCTGTCCAACATGGTGACAGCCCATCTCTACCTAAAATACAAAAATTAGCCGGGCATGGTGGCGTGCGTCTGTAATGCCAGCTATTCCGGAGACTGAGGCAGAAGAATCGCTTCAACCCAGGAGGCAGAAGCTGCAGTGAGCCGAGATCTCGCCACTGCACTCCAGCCTGGGCGACAGAGAAATACTATGTCTCACACACACACACAAGAAAAAAAATGGAAATAAAAAGGAGAAAGTAATAGATCTCTTTTACAAACGTGCTGGCACAACTAACTGGATATTCACATGGAAAAGAGTAAGGTATCCCTATCTCAGGCAAGGAAATTTTTTTTTTTTTTTTTTTTTTTTTTTTCCTGCGACAGAGTCTGGCTCTGTCGCCCAGGCTGGAGTGCAGTGGCGAGATCTCGGCCCACTGCAAGCTCCACCTCCCGTGCTCACAGCATTCTCCTGCCTCAGCCTCCTGAGTAAGCTGGGACTATAAGCGCCGGCCACCACGCCCGGTTAATTTTTGTATTTTTAGTGGAGACGGGGCTTCACCGTGTCAGCCAGGATGGTCTCGATGCCCTGACCTCCAGATTCACCCGCCTCAGCCTCCCAAAGTGCTGGGATTACAGGCGTGAGCCACCGTGTCCTAATCAAAATTTTATTTAAAAAAAAAAAAAAAAGCGGGAGGGAATGTTACTTTGTCGCCCAGGCTGGCCAGGACCCCCAGGCTCAGCGATTCTCCCGCTACTGCTTCCTGAGTAGCTGGGACCTCAGGCTCCCGCTCCCACGCCCACGCCCGCGCCCACATCCCTGCTGTGTTTAAGCAGCAGGTAGTGACCTCACTCCTCCCTGGCCTGAGCACTCCGTCCCTCATCCCAGGCGGTGGCCCTAGGGAAGTCTCTGAAGCTGAGCACTGGGTGGACTCTCCCTCCTGAGTGAATGGAGAATAGAAAGGGAGAGGATTTCTATTCTGTCCTGGGGGCCGTCAGCATGAAATCCTACGGTCCACCCAGGCAGGGCTTTGCATTTTACATTCTAGTTTGCATCCTCCTTCCAGACTATTCCAGGGCTTTTGAATCATCCTTCTGCCTTCCTGGCTGCTCTCGCCGCCAAAACCCGGAGAACAGGGGCTGGAAGGACCTTGACAGACACACAGGCCCCGCTCCGGCCCCGCCCTCTGCCGGTTCTAAAGTGCAAGTTCTCTCTGCTTCGCTCCCCACACCCACTTCACCCAGGCCCCGCTCACCTCCTCGTTGGCTCCACCCAGGCCTGGTTTCTGTGTTGCGCGCCCAGATTCGCGCAGACCAGGAAGCGGATCCCGTGGAGTGACCGTCACACCGCAGCGGTGAGTTTTGCTCTGTGTTGTGTTAAGTCTGCGCTCCCCAGGTCCCCGGCACTTCTGTACATGGGATGTGGGGTCCCCGTAGACCTGGAAGTTCTCGTCTTTCTTCCTTCACTCAGAGCAAATGGAGATGTTCTCCTGGGGGTCCGGAAGTCCCTTCTTTTTGGGTTTAAAGTCACCCTGAGGCTGATCCCGTCCTGGGTCTTTCTGCTACAGCGTATACACTTCCTATGGCGTAGTTTTCTTGCTAAAAACCGTTTTTTGACTCCTTCCGCACTGCGCTTTTTAAAGTCCTCACCCGAGAGGTGTATTCCCACCCTGCGCGTCTCCCAGCCTCACCCTGGTCAATTCCTGGAGCACAGCACCGTGACCCCAGTAGCGGGGAGGACGCGTTCTCTGGTCCTGGGATCCTGCAGATCCCACTCTTGTCTGAAGGCGTCGTTGCCCCCCCACCTCCCTCCTCATGCTGGGCCCTGCTGCTCCCCAGGTCTTCTCTCCGCAGTCACCGCTTCCCCTGAGCCCGCACTGTAGAGGTGCCCGGTGCCTGTCCTGTGATACGAGGTGTTCTTGCCTGCCCAGATCCAGCTCTTGGAAAATGCGCTCCTCCGAGATGCTGGCGTCTTCCTCTAAACCCTGGTGTGATTGTGTGGGCCAAAGGGATCAGTAGACAGAGAGAGGGACTGAGAGAGCAGTAGAAAACCAGAGACAGAGAAAAGAAGAATGAGGAAGACCCGTAACAGATGGCAAAGTACAGGATGGGTGAGGGATTTGCCAAGAGACAGCGAAAGTGAAAAAAAGATAAGAAAGCAGGAGGAGAAAAGCAACTGCAGAAATGTAGAGAAAATCTAGATGTACAGAGAGATGAAGGACAGACAACAAGGTAGTGAGGGGCAGCAAAGAGGGAGGCTCAGAGTGAGGGAGAGGAGGAGGCATTTGGAGCCAGGGCAGACAGAGCAGAGTGGTGCTGGTGGCAAGGAGAACAGAGGGAGAACCACAGCAGGGAGAATACCTGGGGATCTGGGGTGCCAGATTGGGGACAGGGGGTTATAACAGGGAAGAGAGAATTTAACAGGGAGAACAGAGGATGCGCAGAGATGGGAGAAGAGGCAGAAATCTATGGAGATTGAGGACGATCTAAAGCTTGGGCAGAAGGAGCAACTAGAGGTTAAATAAGTTGTGACGATGGAGCCCGGGTAATTTTTGTATTTTTAGTAGAGACAGGATTTCACCATGTTGGCCAGGTTGGTCTCAAACCCCTGACCTCAGGTAATCCACCCACCTCCACCTCCCAAAGTGCTGGAATTACAGGTGTGAGCCACCGCAGCTGTCCACCCATGTATTCTTGATTGAAAAATTTGCTTATGTCTTAGTTCTGCAGCTGACCCTGTTTCCCTGTTTCCAAGGTCAATAGCTGTGTGTTCACACTTCTGCATTTTATAAATGTTACTGAGATTTTCTTCTAAGGAAGAATTCAATGTTGGCTGTCAGTTTCATCAGAACCTTTCCAAAGAATTTTCTTTAACCCAGGTAGGTGAAAGATGCTTCTCTAAATTTAAGGATGGAATAAGAACAACCCATCCCATTAGCCCTTCCAGGCCCCCATGTAAGAATTCAGGCACACCTTCTCACTCATCTCAGACCTTCTCAGGGTAACATGGTGAAAATGTTTCCCGCTCTGAGCCCCGGTGCGCCTCCCTGCAACTTGGCGATGAAGGGCTAGACCAGAAAAGCTCAACCTGAGTGACCCTGACCCCTGAAATGATTGGCAAAATAGTGGCGGTGTCTGCGTGTGGCTTTTTGTCTGGGAGAGGGGAGTGCCCAGTTGTAATTAGAATTTTCCATGGGAGGCAGTAACCCAAAAATGAAAAAAAAAGAAAAAAAAGGCAGAGGAATGGAAGAAACAGAGCGGTAGACTCAGAAACAGAGACCATCTTCAGAGGCCTTTGTCTGTATGAGGATATCACAGCTACGTCTAAAGCAGGTCGTGTCAGTCCCTGGCAGGGAACCCTCCACCGGCTTCCTGTGTTCCCCGGGACAAAAGTCCAGCTCTTCACTGTGGCTCCACAGCCCTGTGACCAGGGCCCCTGCCAGTGTCCAGCCTCCTCCTGGGAGCTTGCCCTCCTCTCCTGACTCCCTCTGCCCCAGTCACATTTGCTTTTCTCTTTTTTCAAACATCAAAATCCTTCCTGTCTCAGGTCGTTGTCTCCACTTTTATTCTATGTTTCTGAATGAAGATGGCACTGTCCCTTTCTCCTTCAGGTCTAGGCTCAGAGATGCCTCCCATGCCCTCCCACCCCCATCTAAAGTTCCCTCTGCCTGTCAGTGTCTATCACATTAGTCAAGTTTTCTTATCTCTGTGTCAATCTTATCAGAAATGCACTTTTTTTTTTTCCAAACAGACTCTCACTGTGTCCTCCAGGCTGTGAGTACAGTCTTGTGATCTTGGCTCACTGCAACCTCTGTCTCCTGGGTTCAACTGATTCTTGTGCCTCAGCCTCCCAAGTAGCTGAGATTACAGGTGTGTGCCTCCACACCCTGCTAATTATTGTATTTGTATTTTATTTTATTTTTGAGTCTTACTCTGTCGCCCAGGCAGGAGTGCAGTGGTGCAATCTCAGGTCACTGCAGCCTCCACCTTCCAGGTTCAAGAAATTATTCTTCCTCAGCCTCCTGAGTAGCTGGGATTACAGATGCCCATGAAGCTCGGCTACTTTTTATATTTTTAGTACAGACAGGGTTTCACCATGTTGGCCAGGCTGGTCTCGAACACGTGACCTCAAGTAATCCACCCACCTCTGCCTTTCAGAGTGCTAGTATTACAGGCATGAGCCACCGTGCCTGGCCCAGTTTTTGTATTTTTAGTAGAGACAGGTTTTCTCCATGTTGGCCAGGCTGGTCTCAAGCTTCTGAGCTCAAGTGATGCTTCCACCTCAGCTTCCTAAGTAGCTAGGACCACAGACACACAGATGTGCACCACCCTACCTGGCTAAGTTTTTGTATTTGTGATAGAGTTTTCCTGAAGGGGAGCTCATCCCAGCCCAGCTCCCCACAGCTGAAGTGTGTGGGGGGGGGGCGGGGGGGGAGCTTCTCCAGGAGGGGAGCAGGAGTTTTCCTTTAGGAATTTTTTGTTCCTGGTGCAGTGGGCAGCAGAGGGGACCGTATTTCCTCAGGGTGAGGTCTCCTTTGTTTGTGTCATTGTGTTACAGGGAGGGGGCGTGTTGATTCTGAGCAATAAACAGCATATTTTTATTTTATTTTATTTATTTTTTTTTTTTTTGAGACGGAGTCTCGCTCTGTCGCCCAGGCTGGAGTGCAGTGGCCGGATCTCAGCTCACTGCAAGCTCCACCTCCCGGGTTTACGCCATTCTCCTGCCTCAGCCTCCCGAGTAGCTGGGACTACAGGCGCCCGCCACCTCGCCCAGCTAAGTTTTCGTATTGTTTAGTAGAGACGGGGTTTCACCGTGTTAGCCAGGATGGTCTCGATCTCCTGACCTCGTGATCCGCCCGTCTCGGCCTCCCAAAGTGCTGGGATTACAGGCTTGAGCCACCGCGCCCGGCCCTAAAACAGCATATTTTTAACATTCAGGATTGACTTCTAAAGACTCTTGGTCCATGAGGAAGAAACCCGGAAGAGGAAGAGGAAAGCAGAGGAGTCAGGGATGGCTCTTCCTCAGGTGAGATGATATTTCGGTGGATTGTTCTGTCTCCTTCCTTTCAGAAACGGTGGGCCTTGGAGTTGGGAATCTTCTCTGAGTCTGAAGCGTCCTGCCTGACAGGTTTGCTCACACTCACCCATGCCTTCCCTCAGTCCCTCTCATCTCGCTTGGATTCCATCTCTCGTGACCCAGTGACATGAAGTTGGGAAGAGGCGGCACTGGGCATGGGCCTGGGAAGGGCTCACACCAGACATGGATGGAGACGGGGTGAGGGTCCCGTGGTGTCAGTGCTGTTGGGCAGCAGGGATTGTTCAGGGGCCACATCTGGATGCACTGTCAGCTCTCTGTGGACCAGGATTAGAACGGCTGCCAATGGAAGTCACGTATTAATGTGCACAAAGTACGTGGTAAATTCTAGAAAAGGAGACCAATAAAGGAAAACCTTTACTCCCTGATTTTGTACCACATTATTAGGTAATTGAGTGAGTTACTGTGTTTCTGACTCCAAAAATCTTACTAATTAGAATGGAAAGTTCATACATAGACATGAATAATACATGAATGATTCCTTTATTATTATCATTATTATTATTATTATTATTATTTGAGGCAGTATTTTGCTCTTGTTGGCCAGGCTGGAGTGCAATGGCATGATCTCAGGTCACTGCAACCTCCGCCTCCTGGGTTCAAGCGATTCTCCTGCCTCAGCCTCCCAAGCAGCTGGGATTAAAAGCATGCGCCACCATGCCCAGCTAATTTTGTATTTTTAGTAGAGACGGGGTTTCTCCATGTTGGTCAGGCTGGTCTCAAACTCCCGACCTCAGGTGATCCACCCACATTGGCCTCCTAACGTGCTGGGATTACAATTGTGAGCCACCGGGCCTGGCCTATTCCTTCATTATTTTAAGAATATGAAATCGGCCGGGCGCAGTGGCTGACGCCTGTAATCCCAGCACTTTGGGAGGCCGAGACGGGTGGATCACGAGGTCAAGAGATCGAGACCATCCTGGCTAACACAGTGAAACCCCGTCTCTACTAAAAATACAAAAAATTAGCCGGGTGCGGTGGTGGGCGCCTGTAGTCCCAGCTACATGGGAGGCTGAGGCAGGAGAATGGCATGAACCCGGGAGGTGGAGCTTGCAGTGAGCCAAGACTGTGCCACTGCACTCCAGCCTGGGCGACAGAGCAAGACTCCATCTCAAAAAAAAAAAAAAAAAAAAAAGGATATGAAATCAATGTAAATAATAGGAGGAGATTCATTAAACTATTCTTAGCACATTAAGCTCATGAAGACAGTGGTGTCACTGTGGAGAGGCTTGTGAAACAGGTGTTTGTGGTAAAAATGGTTACAATTTTTCTCAAATATGAGAGTAGTACTTCTTTTTTATCCTAGAGGATAAAGCCATATTCTCATTCCACCTATTATTATTATATTCTGAAATGAAGTCTTGCTTTGTTGCCCAGGCTGGAGTGCAGTGGCATGATCTCAACTTACTGCAACCTCTGCCTCCTAGGTTGAAGCGATTCTCCTGTGTCAGCCCACCTAGTAGCTGGGATTATAGGCATGCACCACCACGCCTGGCTAATTTTTTTGTACTTTTAGTGGAAACGGCTTTTTACCATGCTGGCCAGGCTGTCTTCCAACTCCTAACCTCAGGTGCTCTGCCTGTCTCAGCCCCTGAGAGCACTGGGATTACAGGCACAAGCCACCGTGCCCAGCTCCACCAGTTATTATTCCATATAAATGGTTATGTTTAAACATCACATGATGTATATATTTGTTTTGTGGTAAGTCTCCAACCAAAGCTGCAGCTTAGGCCCTTGGCCATAAGGCATCTCCTTTCCTTGTCACATCCTCCACCCTCCTTCCAACCTCACTGGGGAGCCGCTACCGTCAGTTCTGTGTTAGGTGTCAGAGCAAGTCTCATACATGTGTATTTCTGCATCATTATGAGATTTAAAAAAATTTTGGGCCAGGCGTGGTGGCTCACACCTGTAATCCCAGCACTTTGGGAGGCTGAGGCCACCAGATCATGAGGTCAGGAGATTGGGACCATCCTGGCTAATATGATGAAACCCTGTCACTACTAAAAAATACAAAAATTAGCCGGGCGTGTTGGTGGGCACGTGTAGTCCCAGCTACTTGGGAGGCTGAGGCTGGAGAATGGCGTGAAGCTGGGAGGCGGAGCTTGTAGTGAGCCAAGATCTTGCCACTGAGCTCCAGCCTGGGCGACAGAGCAAGACTCCGTCTCAAAAAAAAAAAAGAAAGAAAAAAGAATTCTGTTGTAAATTTTTAAAAAATTTTATTTTATTTTTTCACTTTATGCTTGGGGCTACATGTGAAGGCTTGTTACAGGGGTAAACTCACATCATCGGGTTTTGTTGTACCAATTATTTCATCACTCCAGTATCAAGCCCAGTACCCAATAGTTATTTTTATTTTATTTTATTTTAATTTAATTTTATTTTATTTTTTGAGATGGAGTCTCACTCTGTCACCCAGGCTGAAGTGCAGTGGTATGATCTCGGCTCACTACAACCTCCACCTCTTGGGTTCAGGCAATTCTCTGCCTCAGCCTTCTGAATAGCTGAGATTGCAGGCGCCTGCCACCATGCCCAGCTAATTTTTTTTGTATTTTTAGTAGAGACGGGGTTTCGCCATCTTGGCCAGGTTGGTATTGAACGCCTGACCTCATGATCTACCCACCTCAGCCTCCCAAAGTGCTGGGATTACTGGTGTGAGCCACCAAACCTGGCTGTTATTTTTTATTTATTTATTTTTTTCAAGACTGAGTTTTGCTCTTGTTGCCCAGGCTGGAGTATAATGGCATGATCTCAACTCACTGCAACCTCTGCCTCCCAGGTTCAAGTGAGTCTCCTGCCTCAGCCTCTCGAGTAGCTGGGTTTTCAGGTGCCAGCCACCATGCCTGGCTAATTTTTGTATTTTTAGTAGAGACAGAGTTTCACCATGTTGGCCAGGCTGGTCTTGAACTCCTGTCCTCAGGTGATCCACCCGCCTAAGCCTCCCAAAGTGCTGAGATTACAGGTGTGAGCCACTGTGCCCGGGCCCAGTAGTTATTTTCTCTGCTCCTCTCCTTCCTCCCACTGCCAAGACGAGATTCCTCTTCAGTTAAACAAATCTTGCTACTTTTATATTTTTAAAACCTTTATAAATACATATACACACACATAAATACACGTACATCTATACATATACATACATATATACATACATACATATATATTTTGAAAATCTGGGGAAAATTACAACCCTTTTTATTAATATCTAATTTCTTGTGAGTCTATGTAGGTTTTATTATTGTTTTGGACTTACATATTTTCATACTTTGAGTAATGCTGTTTTCATATATTTATTTTATTTTGAGACAAGGTCTCAGTCTGTTGCCCAGGCTGGAGTGCAGTGGCATGATCTTAGCTCACTGCAACCTCCACCCTCAGGCTCAAGCCATCCCTCAACCTCTGCCTCTCAGGTGGCTGGGACTGCAGGTGCCCCCATGCCTGGTTAATTTTAATTTTAATTTTTTGAGCAGAATCTTGCTCTGCAGCCCAGGCTGGAGTGCAGTGGTGTGATGTCGGCTTACTGCAACCTCTGCCCTCCTGGTTCAAGTGATTCTCCTGCCTCAGACTCCCGAGTAGCTGGGACTACAGGCGAGTGCCACCATGCCTGGATAATTTTTTATTTTCAGTAGCGATGGGGTTTCACCTTTTTAGCCAGGATGGTTTCCATTTCATAACCTTGTGATCTGCCCACCTCAGTCTCCCAAAGTGTTGAAATTACAGGCGTGAGCCACCTCATCCAGCTTTTTTTTTTTTTTTTTCTTTTTGAGACAAATTCTCGATTGCCCAGGCTGGAGTGCAGTAGTGCAATTTCAGATCACTGCAACCTCTGCCTCCCAAGTTCCAGTGATTCTCCTGTTTTAGCCTTTCAAGTAGCTGGGATTATAGTCACGTGCTATCCCCCGCGGCTAATTTTTTCGTATTTTTAGAAGAGGCGGTGTTTCACCATTTTGGCCATGCTGGTCTTGAACTCCTGACCTCAGGTGATCTGCCTGCTTCAGCCTCACAGAGTGCTGGGATTACAGACACGAGCCACCATGCCCAGCCCCACCAATTATTGTTAAATATATATTGTTATATATTTAAACATCACATGATCTATATATTTGTTTTGTGGTAAAACTCCAAGCAAAGCTGCAGCTTAGACCCTTGGCCATAGGGCATCTTCTTTCCCTGTCACGTCCTCCACCCTCCTTCCAGCCTCACTGGGGAGCCGCTACTGTCAGTTCTGTGTCAGGTGTTGGAGCAAGTCTCATACAGACGTATTTGTGCATCGTTATGAGGCTTTAGAAAAAATTCTGTAGTAACTTAAAAAAAGTTCTTTCCTTTTTCTTTTTTTTTTGAGACAGAGTCTCACTCTGTCGTTTAGGCTGCAGTGAAGTGGCGTGATCTCAGCTCACTGCAACTTCTGCCTCCTGGGTTCAAGCACTTTCCTGCCTTAGCCTCTTGAGTAGCTGAGATTATAGACAGCCAACACCATGTCTGGCTATTTTTTGTATTTTTAATAGAGAAGGGGTTTCATTATCTTGGCCAGGCTGGTCTTGAACTCCTGACCTCGTTATTCACCTGCCTCAACCTCTTAAAGTGCTGGGATTACAGGTGTGAGCCACTGCGCCTGGCCCATAATAGTTATTTTTTCTGCTCCTCACCTTCCTCCCGGTCTCTACCCTCAAGTAGACCCCAGTATCTGTTGTTTTCTTCTTTGTGTTTTAGTAAATATTTTACTTTGATATTTGATCCTGCTGGTTGTGAATTTACCTGTTGTCATGTTAGTAAACATGGCTAGCTTGCTCTTTGCCATCTGCGTTGGAAAACGGACTGAATGACAACATGTGGGTCCTTTGCGATTTTTCTCTGTATAAAGAGTGCCGTAGTGGCTGCCTCTGCGCACGCCTGCATTCCTACACATATCTGAACATTCCTCCAGGTCAGGCAGTTGAAAGCGTGATTGCTTCCTCTAAGATAGGGCATTTCCTGTTTTCTTAGATCTGACAAGATTCCCCCCTGCCCCCGACTGCCAAAGTGTCCTTTTCCAGCAAGATGAGATCCCTCTTCAGTTAAACAAAACTTGCTACTTTTCATATTTTTAAAAACTTTACATATGTACATACGCATTCCCACAAACATGCACACACATATACATACAAATACATGTATACACACATATGCATATATTTCAAAAATCTTTTATATTTTGAAAATCTGGGACAAATGATAACCTTTTGTATTAACATCTAGTTTTTTGTGAATCTCTGTGGGCTTTATTATTTTATATGAACATATATATACACGATTGATTTTTGTACTTTGAGTAATTTTGTTTTCACGTATTTTATTTTATTTTGAGATGGGGTCTCGCTTTGTTGCCCAGGTGTGAGTGCCCTGGCGGGACCGTAGCTCACTGCAACCTCCACCATCAGGGTCAAGCCACCCTCCCTCCTTAGCCTTCCAAGTAGCTGGGACCACAGGTGCCTCCCACCATGCCCAGCTAATTTTTTTTTTTTTAATTTTATTTTTTTGAGATGGAGTTTCTGTTTCCTAGGCTGGAGTGCAGTGACGTGATCTGAGATCATTGCAACCTCTGCCCCCCCGGATCAAGCAATTCTCCTGCCTCAGCCTCCTGCGTAGCTGGGATTACAGGCATGTGTCACTATGCCCAGCCTATCTTTTACTGTGGACATTGTCATTTTTTAAGACATCAGTCGGGCCGGGCATGGTGGCTCACGCCTGTAATCCCAGCACTTTGGGAGGCCGAGGCAGGCGGATCACAAGGTCAGGAGATCGAGACCATCCTGGCTAACACGGTGAAACCCTGTCTCTACTAAAAATACAAAAAATTAGCCAGGCCTGGTGGCGGGCGCCTGTAGTCCCAGCTACTCGGGAGGCTGAGGCAGGAGAATGGCGTGAACCCGGGAGGCGGAGCTTGCAGTGAGCCGAGATCGTGCCACTGCACTCCAGCCTGGGCGACAGAGCGAGACTCCGTCTCAAAAAAAAAAAAAAAAACACATCAGTTTTGCTCTCTCTCATCTAGATAATGAATGTCACCTGGTGTGTCAATAAAAGTTCCAAACGTTTTTATAACAGGAACCCAACATTGATTTTTTATTTATTTCTTGTATTTTTCACAAACATAAGAAATTTATACTGAAAGTGTGTCTTGATTATACTCAAAGTGTAATAAAACACATCTGGTGAGACGTCATGTGATGAGAAATCCCTCACTCAGATTTGTCAGAACATTCTCTACAATTAAATCCACACTTTCCCCTCTCTCGTCTTCTCATTTTCTGTAAGGATAAGAACTCCTCCCATAGCCATTTGCTTAAAATGTGTTTTCATTCCAGGGTCTGTTGACATTCAGGGATGTGGCCATAGAATTCTCTCAGGAGGAGTGGAAATGCCTGGACCCTGCTCAGAGGACTCTATACAGAGACGTGATGCTGGAGAATTATAGGAACCTGGTCTCCCTGGGTGAGGATAACTTCCCTCCTGGGGATGTGCCCTTGTGTATCTTTGCATTTTCTCTGTTTCTCTTGGGAGCCACATCGTTCCTTGACTAAAATGGAAGCCGTATTGATTTTGAAATGAAAAGTTTCATGATGTAGCATCTGGACTTTCACTGTCCCGTTTGTTTAGATGTTCTGCATTCTTCATGATAGCTCAGTGGGGATTCCAGAACTAAAGTAGGCATAAAACCTTATCACAGCCTGGTCGTTGTGGCTCACACCAGTCATCCCAGCACCTTGGGAGGCCAAGGCATGTGGATCACTACAGGTGAGGAGTTTGAGACCAGCCTGACCAACTTGGAGAAACCCAATCTCTACTAAAAATACAAAAATTAGCCAGATGTTGTGGTGCACACCTGTAATCCCAGCTCCTGGAAAGGCTGAGGAAAGAGAATCACTTGAACCCAGGAGGCCAAGGTTGCAGTGAGCCGAGAACACACCAGCCCGGTGACAGAGCACGACTGTGTTTCAAAAGACAAAAACAAAACCTTATGGCTGACTTTAAAGATATCCAGTTTCCTGTTTGCTTCTCCTGTGCTTTCAATTCAGTAGTTCTTGGAAGAGAGCTCGATGTCCACATATTACATATTACAACGCTCCCCAAGCATTCAGAGGGAGGCAGTCAGCGGAGCAATTAGTGAAATATTTTCCTAGATTCATCTGTAATGTCTTCCTTCCTACAGAAACGTAGGGCTGGGACTCTAGAAAAGCACCAGCACGTTATGGTCCTTTCTTTTGATAAGCAGGAGTCTCTTTCTGACCTGCTGTCTCCATGTTGGAGCAAGGGAAAGAGCCCAGGACTGTGGAGAGTGAAGTGAAAATAGCAAAAATATCCAGCTGGGAGGGAATGTATTACAGGTGTAAAGGCAGGTAAGAGCTCAGATGGGCAGAGTGGAAGCTCCACCTTCCACTAGTGTGTGGGGAAACTCTGCAAGTGGGAGAATTCTGTGGGAAAAGTTAAGTTTAAGTCCTGACATCCCTGAATGGACATCTTTCTGAAGGGGGCCTGCCCCTTCACACCTGTGGGTATTTCTCGTCAGGTGGGACAAGAGATTGAGTAAAGAAATAAAGAAATAAGACACAGAAACAAAGTATAGAGAAAGAACAGTGGGCCCAGGGGACCGGCACACTCAGCATGTGAGGACCTGCCCCGGCACCGGTCTCTGAGTTCCCTCAGTATTTATTGACCATTATTTTTACTATCTTAGTGAGGGGAGTGTAGCAGGGCAACATTAGGGAGAAGGTCATCAGGGAAACATGTGAGCAAAGGAATCTGTATCATGAATAAGTTCAAGGAAAGGTAGTTTGCCTGGATGTGCACGTATGCTAGATTTATGTTTCACTTTACACAAACATCTCAATGTAGCAAAGAGTAACAGAGCAGTATTTCTGCCAGCATATCTTGCCTCCAGCCATGCTTTTCTCCTTTCTCAGAATAGAATGAATGGGAATGGTCTGCTTTACACTGAGACATTCCATTCCCAGGGACAGAAGCCTTCTTCTTATCTCAACTGCAAAGAGGCCTCCCTCTTTCACTCCTCCTCCTCAGCACAGACCCTTTACAAGTGTCGGGCTGGGGGATGTAAGTTCTTTCCATTCCCATGAGGCCATGTCTCAGGCTGTCTCAGCGGGGGGAAACTTTGGACAATACCCAGGCTTTTTTGGGCAGAGGTCTCTTGGGCTTTCCGCAGTGCATTGTGTTCCTGGTTAATCGAGAATGGAGAATGGCGGTGACTTTTACCAGGCATACTGCCTGCAAACATATTGTTAACAAGGCACATCCTGCACAGCCCTAAATCCCTTAAACCTGGATTCAATACAGCACATGTTTCTGTGAGCACAGGGTTGGGGCTAAAGTTACAGGTTAACAGCATCTCAAAGCAAAACAGTTTTTCTTAATATAGATGAAAATGGAGTTTCTTATGTCTTCCTTTTCTACATAGACACAGTAACAAGCTGATCTCTCTTTTCTCCACACTTTGTTTGTGCCTGCTTATCTCTCTGCTCTTACTTTCTTTCTTTGCTTTCTTTTTTTTATGACAGAGTCTCACTCTGTCGCCCAGGCTACAGTGCAGTGGTACGATCATGGCTAACTGCAGCCTCCACCTCCTGGGCACAAAGGATTCTTGTCCCCCGGATTCCTGAGTAGCTGGAACTGCAGTTGCTCACCACCATGCCCAGCTAATTTTTGTGTTTTTAGTAGGGATGGGGATTCACCATGTTGGTCAGGCTGGTCTCAAACTCCTGATCTCAAGTGATCCACTTACCTGGGATTCCCAAAGCACTGGGATTATAGGCATGAGCTGCCATGCCTAACCATTGTTATCATTTTAAATAGTTTTGTCCTTTAGTTCTTAGTAAACATGTAACAACCAGTGTCCATTCCTTTCAGTATGCAGAAGTGAAGTGCGTTGTATAGATATTTGGGCAGAGGTTATTGTTGCAGGTATGTTAAACATCTTAAAGTTATAGCATAATAATGAAATTTAAAATTTCCATAACCTGGACATGTGCAGTGGCTCACGCCTATAATCCCAGTACTTTGGGAGGCCGAGGTGGGCAGATCACCTGAGGTCAGGAGTTCAAAACTAGCCTGGCTAACATGTCGAAACTTTGTCTCTACTAAAATTACAAAAATTAGCCAGGTGCGGTGGTGGGTGGCTGTAATCCCAGCTACTCAGGAGGCTGAGGCAGGAGGGTCGCTTGCATCTGGAAGGCAGAGGTTGCGGTGAGCTGATATCACGCCATTACACTCCAGCCTTGGAGACAAAAAAAAAAATCCATAACCTGCAAAAACTACTTCTCCACTAGAACTTTTTTTATTTATGTCCGAATTATTTCTGTGTATGTTGCATTTCCGTTAACATATATGTACAGCGTTTTTCATGCCTTTTATTTTAAAAAATATGAAAAAAGTTTAGTTATGAAGAAAAGGTATATGTATGCCAGTTTCTGTATCTGTCCTTTTATTAATTATGTATTTATGAGACAGAGTTTTGTTGTTGTCACCCAGGCTGAAGTACAATGCTGTGATCTCAGCTCACCGCAACCTCTGCCTCTTGGGTACAACCAATTCTCCTGCCTCAGCCTCCCGAGTCGCTGGGATTAGAGGCATGCACCACCACACCCACCTAATTTTGTATTTTTAGTAGAGACAGGGTTTCTCCTTGTTGGCCAGGCTGATCTCGAACTCCTGACCTCAGGTGATTCGCCTGGCTCGTCCTCCCAAAGTGCTGGGATTACAGGAATGAAAGACCATGCCTGGACTATCTGTGTTTTTTATTTACCTTCATTGGATAACTTTATTTATTTATTTATTTAATTTTTTGAGACGGAGTCTCACTCTGTCACCCCGGCTGGAGTGCAGTGGTGTGATCTTGACTGACTGTAACCTCCGCCGTCCGGGTTCAAGCAATTCTCCTTCCTCAGCCTCCCGAGTAGCTGCGACTACAGGTGTGTGCCACTATACCCAGCTAATTTTTGTATTTTTAGTAGAGATGGGGTTTCACCATGTTAGTTGGCCGGGATGGTCTCGATCTCCTGAGCTGGTGATCTGCCCACTTCAGCCTCTCAAAGTGCTGGGATTACAGGCATGAGCCACCACACCCGGTCTGGCGAACTTTTTATATGCTTGTGGGTTGGAGTTACTCTTTAGCCTTCTTTCATTTCTCTTTTTTTTCTCTCTGAGACAGAGTTTCGGTCTGTTACCCAGGCTAAAGTGCAGTGATGTGATCTAGGCTCACTGCAACCTCCACTTCCCAGGTTCAAGCAATTCTCCTGCCTCAGTCTTCCAAGTAGCTGGGACTACAGGTGAGTGCTAACACACCGGGCTAATTTTTTGGTATTGTTTTTAGTAGAGTCGGAGTTTCAGCTTGTCAGCCAGGATGGCCTCAATCTCCTGGCCTGGTGATCCTCCCACCTCAGCCTCCCAAAATGCTGGGATTACTCGCACTAGCCACCACACCTGGCCTGTCTCAAGGTTTTTAAAATATGTTAGTGCTAGTAGATGGCTTCAAGTATTGCAAGTTTTACAGTACAGACTCTCAACTTCCTTAGTTTAATAAGATTTGTCAGCTTTTGGTGATGTTAATGATGAGTTGCTCTTTTTCCTGTCTCTGTCATTTCACTTTCCTGTTAGAAATAGATTAGACTGGCTGGCCATGGTGGCTCACCCCTCTAATCCCAGCACTTTGGGAGGCTGCGACAGGTTGATCGCTTGTCAGGAGTTTGAGACAAGCCTGGCCAACATGGTGAAACCCCATCTCTACTAAAAATACAAAAATTAGCTGTGCGTGGTGGCGTGCACCCATAATCCCAGCTAATTGGGAGGTTGAGGCAGGAGAATCCCTTGAACCCGGGAGGTGGAGGTTGCAGTGAACCAAGATCATGCCACTGAACTCCAGACTTGGCGACACAGTGAGACTCTGGGCTGAGGAGGGAGAATCACTTGAGGTAGGATAATCCTGCCAGTACACCCCAGCCTGGGTGATAAACCGTGACTCCATCTCAAAAACAAACAAAAAAGGAAATAGCTTAAACTGGGAGGCTTCAGATACAGAAATTTATTTCTCATGAATTTGCAAAGTGGGAAATCCAAGAGCAAGGTGCCAGCCAAATTGGTTCCTGGTGAGAGCCTTCTTCATAGTTTAGCCCAGCCATCTCCCTGCTGTGTCCTGACATGGTGGAAAGAGGAACAGGCAATGAGCTCTTTAATGTCTCTTTATAAATGCACTGGTCCTATTCACGAGTACAACACCCATGACTCAATTCTCTCAAGGTCTGCACCTGTAGGAACATCCTATTAGAGAATACCAAAGCTACCAAGGCTTATTTGAAAAGTAGTTATTGGCCGGGCGCGGTGGCTCAAACCTGTAATCTCAGCACTTTGGGAGGCCAAGACGGGCGGATCACGAAGTCAGGAGATCGAGACCATCCTGGCTAACACGGTGAAACCCCATCTCTACTAAAAAATACAAAAAACCAGCCAGGCGAGGTGGCGGGTGCCTGTAGTCCCAGCTACTCGGGAGGCTGAGGCAGGAGAATAGCGTGAACCTGGGAGGCGGAGCTTGCAGTGAGCTGAGATCCCGCCACTGCACTCCAGCCTGGGCGACAGAGCAAGACTCCGTCTCAAAAAAAAAAAAAAAGAAAAGTAGTTATTTATCTTATTTTATTTTTTTGAGACAAACTCTCATCTTGTTGCTGAGGCTGGAGTGCAGGGGCATGATCTTGCCTCACTGCAACCTCCACCTCCCGGGTTCAAATGTTTCCTGCCTCAGATTCCCAAGTAGCTGGGATTACAGGCGTCTTCCACCATGCGCAGCTGATTTTTTTGTAGTTTTAGTAGAGATGGTGTGTCGCCATGTTGTCTGGACTGGTCTTGAACTCCTGAACGCATGATTCACCCACCTCAGGCGACCAAAATGCTGGGATTACAGGCATGTGACACTGCACCCGGCTGTTAGCCAATTCTTGTTCCTGATAATGCTGTGTGTTTTCTTGACCTCATATATCAGAAGGTGATCTTAACATGTATTTCAGGTCTTACATTGTGTACTGGTGGTAAGTACAAGTTTTGGCTTTTTTCTTAAGAGGGAATTGTTTAGAATTCTTCAGTCTGTATAAATCTACTTATTTTTTTCTTGCTTGTTTTATCCTGGGTTGCAATATTTGATTAATTGATTTTTATGACTTCACATGTGAATTTTCAGTATGTGGTATGCAATATAACTGACACACTCCCCCATTAATGTCACAAAAGCCATAGCAGTAACACACCTGTAATCCCAGGATTGGGAGGCTCGAGTTGCGGATCACCTGAGCTCAGGACAGTAACTTCAGCCCAACATGGTGAAACTCCATTTCTACTAAAAATAAGAAATTAAGCCAAGAAAGGCATTACGCCTGGGTAAATCCCAGGTGCTCAGGACTCAAAACAAGAAACTTGTATACTCAGGAGGAAGAGGGTTAGTGGAGCCAGATCTGGCACAGCTAGGACTCTGCGCCTCTGGGGTGATGAGCGACTTTGACCAAAAAAAAGCCGTGCCACCTGTGGCCTGAAACTAAGCCTGCAAGCAGTGCCTCTGTCACAGGAGAGAAAGATTTGTGCAAAGAAGTATTCTGGTGCTATATTAATCTTGAGATGGAGTCTCACTCTGTTGCCCAGGGTAAAGCAAAGCAGCACCACCAACTCACCACAATCTTGCCTCCCAAGTTCTAGCGACATTCCGCCAGCCTCCCAAGCAAGTAGCTGGGATTACAGGTGCCCGTGACCACTCGGGTTACTTTTGTATGTTTAGTAGAGATTCTGGCTTGCATGCCATTGGCCAGGCTAGCTGAAAACCTGACCCAGGTGATCCATTTGCCTCGGCCTCCGGAAGTACTGGGATTACAGTCGCGAGCCACCACGCCATGGCTTTTTTTTGAGATGGAGTCTCATTTTATCACCCAGGCTGGAGTGGAGTGGTGCAGTGTTAGCTAACTGCAACCTTGGCCTTTTAGCTTAATGCAATTCTTGTGACTCAGCCTCTGGAGTAGCTGGGAGTACAGGCGCTGGCCACCACACCTGGCTAATTTTTGTAATCTTTTCTTGTCAGTGCTATGGTTATTTGACAATACAGAATTTCCACTAATTTTGGTTATTCTTACAATAGCCTGAGGTGTATTATTTACCAATATAGTATATTGTGTGGTTCTTTAGCATTTATTTGTATACACTAAATATGCTGTAAATATGAAGGATATACATTTTTCTCCGATGTGGCAGTGATAAGTGTGATACGCTGTAGGGTCACTGTGGAAAAACACTCCTTCCTTTAGACTTACACATGTTTGTGTCCTGTCAGTGTTTTGTCATAATATTGGTAATAGGCTTCCATAGAAATGATTTGAAGGACATGTAATCGTCCTTGTTTATTAAAGAATCTTACTCCTTTTGTGTTCCTAAACTTTGTTTTTTTTTTTTTTGTTTTTTTTTTTGAGATGGAGTCTCGCTCTGTTGCCCAGGCTGGAGTGCTGTGGCCGGATCTCAGCTCACTGCAAGCTCCGCCTCCCGGGTTCCCGCCATTCTCCTGTCTCAGCCTCCCGAGTAGCTGGGACTACAGGCGCCCGCCACCTCGCCTGGCTAGTTTTTTGTATTTTTTAGTAGAGACGGGGTTTCACCGTGTTAGCCAGGATGGTCTCGATCTGACCTCGTGATCCGCCCGTCTCGGCCTCCCAAAGTGCTGGGATTACAGGCTTGAGCCACCGCGCCCGGCCGTGTTCCTAAACTTTGAAGCTCATATTTGGGAAGTTGAAAATAAGTATTGTTTTTTTCTGTGATATTTACACATTTCAGTATTATATACCATCCGTACTTAATTGGAAACCTATTGGTGTTTAAATTTTGTAGATATCTCTTCCAAATGCATGTTGAAGACATTGTCATCAACAGGGAAAGGCAATACAGAAGTGATCCTCACCGGGACATTGCAAAGACAAGCAAGTCATCACACTGGAGAATTTTGCCTCCATGAAATTGGGAAAGACATTCATGACTTCGACTTTCAGTGGAAAGAAGATGAAACAAATGGCCATGCAGCACCCATGATGGAAATCAAAGAGTTGACAGGTAGTACAGACCGACATGATCAAAGGCATTCTGGAAACAAGCCTATTAAAGATCAGCTTGGATCAAGCTTTCATTCGCATCTACCTGAACTGCACATATTTCAGCCTGAAGGGAAAATTCATAATCAAGTTGAGAAATCTGTCAACAATGCTTCCTCGGTTTCAACAGCCCAAAGAATTTCTGATAGGCCCAAAACCCTTATTTCTAGTAAGTATGGAAATAATTCCCTCCATTCTTCATTACTCACACAAAAATGGGAAGGACACATGAGAGAAAAATCTTTCCAATGTATCGAGAGTTTCAAATCCTTTAATTGTAGCTCACTCTTAAAAAAACACCAGATAATTCACTTAGAAGAGAAACAATGTAAATGTGATGTATGTGGGAAGGTCTTTAATCAGAAGCGATACCTTGCATGCCATCGTAGATGTCACACTGGTGAGAAACCTTACAAGTGTAATGAGTGTGGCAAGACCTTTGGTCACAATTCATCCCTCTTCATCCACAAAGCACTTCATACCGGAGAGAAACCTTATGAATGTGAAGAATGTGACAAAGTTTTCAGTCGCAAATCACACCTTGAAAGACACAAGAGGATTCATACTGGAGAGAAACCATACAAATGTAAGGTTTGTGATGAGGCTTTCGTGTATAATTCATATCTGGCAAAGCATACTATACTTCACACTGGAGAGAAACCTTACACATGTAATGAATGTGGCAAGGTTTTTAATCGACTATCAACCCTTGCACGCCATCGTAGACTTCATACTGGAGAGAAACCTTACAAATGTGAAGAGTGTGACAAAGTTTTCAGTCGCAGATCACACCTTGAAAGACATAGGAGGATTCATAGTGGAGAGAAACCATACAAATGTGAAGAATGTGACAAAGTTTTCAGTCGCAAATCAAACCTGGAAAGACATAGGAGGATTCATACTGGAGAGAAACCATACAAATGTAAGGTTTGTGGCAAGGCTTTCCAGAGGGATTCACACCTGGCACAACATCAGAGAGTTCACACTGGAGAGAAACCTTACAAATGTAATGAGTGTGGCAAGACCTTCCGTCAGACATCATCCCTTATAATCCATCGTAGGCTTCATACTGGAGAGAAACCTTACAAATGTAATGAGTGTGGCAAGACCTTCAGTCAGATGTCATCCCTTATATACCATCATAGACTTCATAGTGCAGAGAAATCTGAATAGTCTAATGAGTGTGTCAACACCTTCCATCACCATTCAACCCTTGTAAATCACAGGGCCATTCATACTGGAGAGAAACCTTACAAGCGTAATGAATGTTTCAAGGTTTTTAATCAAAAAGCAACCCTTGCACATCATCATAGACATCATACTGCAGAGAAACCTTACAAATGGGAGGAATGTGACAACGTGTTCAGTCATAAGTCAAACCTTGAAAAACATAAGAAGATTCACACTGAAGAGAAACCATACAGATATAAAATTTGTGACAAGGTTTTTGCATATAATTCATACCTGGCAAAACATACTAGAATTCACACTGGAGAGAAACCTTACAAGTCTAATGAATGTGGCAAGACCTTGGGTCAAAATTCACACCTTGTAATTCACACTGGAGAGAAACCTTACAAGTCTAATGAATGTGGCATGGTTTTTAATCAATAATCACACCTTGCAAGTCATCACAGACTTCGTACTGCAGAGAAATCTTACAAACGTGAACAGTGTGACAAAGTTCAGTCGCAAATCCAGCTTCAAATACGTAGGAGAATTCATACTGGAGAAAAAACATACAAATATAAGGTTTGTGACAAGGCTTTCGGGAATGATTCACACCTGACAATACTAGAATTCACACTGGAGAGAAACTTTACAAGTGCAATGAGTGTGGCAAAGCCTTTAGTGGGCAGTCACCACTTATTCACCATCAAGCAATCCATGGGACAGGGAAACTTGACTAATGTAATGATTGTCACAAAGTTTTCAGTAATGCTACAATCATTGCAAGTCATTGGAGAATCCACAATGAAGAGAGATCTTAAAAGTGTAATAAGTGTGGCAAATTTTTCAGACATCGTTCATGCCTTGCATTTCATTGGTGAACTCATGCTGGAGTGAAACCTTACAAATGTCATGATTGTGGCAGGGTCTTCAGTCAAGTTTCATCCTACGCAAAACAGGATAATTCATACAGGAGAGAAAGCTCGCAAGTTTGATGATTGTGGCAAAGCCTTTACTTCACGTTCACACCTCATTAGGCATCAGAAAATCCATACTGGACAGAAATCTTACAAATGTCGTCAGTGTGGCAAGGTCTTCAGTCTGAGGTCACTCCTTGCAGAACATCAGAAAATTCCTTTTGGAGACAGTTGTTTCAGATGCAATGAGTATAACAAACCATCAAACATTAATTGACATTAGAGTCAAATCAGCCTTGACCTGAGTTTGAGTTGACTTAACATTGAGTTCAAGCATTAATTACCATTAAACTGTTTATGTTAAGAGGATTGTGCTGGGGGCCATGGCCCATGCTTGTAATCCCAGCACTTTGAGAGGCAAAGACAGGTAGGTCACTCGAGGTCAGGAGTTTGAGAACACCCTGGCCAACAGATGGGAGCCACTTTTCCCAAACTGTATTTTCTTTTTCTTTTTTTCTTTTTGAGATGGAGTCTTGCTCTGTCGCCCATGTTGGAGTTTAGTGGCATGATCTCGGCTCACTGCAACCCCCTCCTCCTAGGTTCAAGCGATTTTCCTGCCTCAGTCTCCCTAGTAGCTGGCACTACAGTTGTGTGCCACCATACTTGGGTAATTTTTTGTATTTTTAGTAGAGACTGGGTTTTACCGTGTTAGCCAGAATAGTCTCCATATTCTGACTTTATGATCCACCTGACTCCACCTCCCAAAGTGCTGAGATTACAGGTGTGAGCCACTCTGCCTGGCCTGTTTTTTGTTTCTTTAACAAAAAGTTATAGGGATTTCTATGAGTATTGTACTGAATCTAAATCACATTCAGTTGTATAATCATTGAGCAATATTAATTTTTCCAATCAGTATGGGGTTTATATCTATTTATACATGTTTTTAATCATTTTGATCAATGTTTGTAGATTTCAAGGTACAAACCTCACCTTTTAATGCTTATTTCTAAATGTTTCTTAGTTTAAGTTCTTTAGCAAATGGAAGTGGTTTCTAATTTTCTTTTAAAATTATTTATTGTTAATGTATGGAAATTCAGCTAATTTTTGGTGCTGTTGTTCTATTCTGCAAATACACTGAATGTGTTTATTAGTTCCAGTTGCATTTTGATTGACTCTTCGTGATTTTCTTCACAGAATGTCATGTCATCAACGAACAAATAAAATTTGACTTCTTTCTTTCTGATTCGGATGAGTTTGATTTCTTTTGCTATTTCACTGCTCTGGCTAGGACAGCCAGTATTGATTGAATAGAAGGGGTGAGAGTATTCTTGCATCATGTGAGATCCTACAGGAAAAGCATTCCATTTTCCCCGATTGGTTATTTCTGCATTGGTCATTTCATGGATGGTCTTTCTATTGTCGAGGTAAATTTCCTTCTGTATCTATTTTGTTTAGGATTTCCATGATGACTGGATGTTGAATTTTGTGAAATGCTTTTTCTTCGTCTACTGAGATGATGTGATTTTCATCTTTCATTCTGTTCAAGTGGTATATCTCATTGATTTGCTTGAATATGTTGAACCATCCTTGCATCTCAGAAATAAGTGGTACTTGCATATCTACAATCCTTTTTATATCCTCTTGAATACAGTTTGCTAGTACAAGGGGTCTTCAGGAAGTTCATGGAAAAATACATATTATGAGAAAATTGTGCGTGATGTCGCATTTTCTGCACCAAAATAAACTGATACAAGCTTGAGCCCAGGAGGTAGAGGCTGCAGGGAGCCATGAGCATGCCACTGTACTCCAGCGTGGGTGACAGAGCGAGATAGTGTCTCAAGAAATCAATATGGTGAAATTTGGGTAGAGGAACAATGAAATCATTGATGCTTTATGAAAAGGTTATGGAGACGATGCCCAAAAGAAATCACTAGTTTGTAAATGGATAACTCATTTTAAGTTGGGACATGACAGTGTTGATTAAAATATAGAAATTAGCTTGGTGTGGCGAGTGCCTGTAACACAGCTATCGGGAGGCTGAGGTAGAAGAATGACTTTAATTTGGGGACCAGAGGTTGCAGTGAGCCGAGATCACGCAACTGCACTCCAGCTGGGCAACAGCAAGATTCCGTCTCAAAAATAAAATAAAGTAAAATAAAATAAATAAAATAAAAATAAAATCGCTTCTCAAATAAGCTTTGGTATAATCTTAGGAGGTAACATCATTGTTTTGCAACTATAATATGTGTTCGAAAATTCTTCTATGACCCCACATTTCATTAGATATGTTTTTTAACCATTTTAAAACTGATTTTCTCTGAAATTTACTGTGTTCAGTTTGCCTGAGGACTGCATGCTTTCTAGTCTGTATCATAATTGGAAACATTTTCTGGTACCTTATAAATCATTTTAGTTTGTTTCAATGTGTACTTGATAAAGATATGAAGGAACTTTTTCTTTATGCTGACATCAAAATTTAGCTGAAGTAGCCTATTATTCCATTTTCTTTGTTCAAGTCATCTGATTAAACGGTGAGCTGTGAGCTGCTAAGTGAATGTTCCCTTCAAGTTTCTCTGGTCCATAGTATTCTTTGCAGATGTTGAAGGATGGGCAGGATTGACTTGGAACCTTGTTCCAGCAGAGCCCCTATGTTCATGAAGAAAACATTTGCTCAGATCTCCTTTGTACCGCTGCCTCTCTTTCAGTGTTTTAAACACCTATAGCTATGTGTTCCCAATCGTGTTTATTTTGAAGATATTACTATCATTTTTTCTGAGAAAATAGTTACATGTTTAGGATTCATACCATCAGAACCTTAGACGCTGAAAGAGATACTTCATTTGCTCAAGTGTATAAAATTGTCCTGGAATTTTTTTTTTTCTTTTTCTGAGACAGAGTGTCACTAGGTCATCCATGCTTGAGTGCAGCGACATGATCTTGGCTCACTACAACCTCTGCCTCCCAGGGCCAAAGATCCACCCCAGTTAGCCTCTCAAATGGCTGAGACCACGGATGCACACCACCACATCTGGCTAATTTTTTGTACTTTTGGTGAAGTGTCTCCTTCTCGAAACAACAGTGACTCAACCTGTAATGTACAGGTGGGGAATAAGACCAGAAAAGCTCAGTCAGAGTGACGCTGACCCCTGAAATACTTTGCCAAATAGTGTGTGGCTTTTCCTGTAGGAGAGGGCAATGCTCAGGAGTAATTTGAATTTTAAATGGATTCCTGTCCTCCCAAAATGTAAAATCACAAATACCAGAATGGAAAAAACGGGGGATTAGACTCAAATAATCTTGAACCTATTCTTTTCTCTGGCCACACCCACTGCTTTTCCTTATCTCACAGTTTTAACCCACCTACCCATGTCCCCTGCAGGCCTGTCCCCTGAGTTCTACAATCCTGTGTCCAGTTGTCTCAGCTCTCTGCTGGGACATCAAACAGGCATCTCCACCTTCACGTGTCCATAAGTGACTTCCTAAACACCTAAACACATTCCCTTACAGTCCTACACGTCTCAGATGAGGGTGTCGGTGTACTTCTGGAAACTTAGTCAAACTTGACAGCATGTATTTTAAATATGGGAGATAAATTACATTATTTGTAAGTGTTGTCATTTATAATGTAAAGAGAAAGTTGCAGGTATACATAAAAGGAGTGAGAAAATACATCATTTCCGAAATTCTTTTGAAGTGTGAGAGAAAAATATTTTAAGACCTCATCCCTATGGATCTGGGCTCCCAGGACCCCTCTGACCTCACCTCCTGCCTGGGTTCTCCTTGCTCCCTCTGCTCCAGACACGCAGGCTTCTTTCTTTTTTCTGGGACTGAGGTTGCTCCTTTCTCAGGGCCTTCACTCGGGCTGTCCCTCTGCCTAGGATTCTCTGGCCCCTCAGCTGCAAGTGACAAGCAGCGTTTCTTCCCTAAGTATTTGTTCTGACATCAATTTTTCTGTGGAAACTTCTGATCGCCCACAGTCCCCCATTTGACATGGCAGCTCCACCTTCACCCCCACCTCTGGTCCATGTTGCCTGTTCCGTGTGATTCTTTTTGCTCCTTCGCTGTTCACTGGATCCTGGTGGGAACAAGTCCCCAAGCAGAGAGCAGAGCCAGAAGGTGGGGCTGTGCTGGGCTGGCGCCCTCTGAGGGGAGCTCAACCCTGACTTCACATTAGTGTTCTCAGGCATTTTGGAAATACATCTTTTATGCTGTTTTATCAGAGATTGCTGTTATCATAGCTTTAAACCCACCCTCAGTAATATTTACTATGGCGCTGGTGATTCTCATCGGTGTCCAGCATTGAACATCGAGGCAGTTTCCTCCATGTTGAGAGCTGAGATCAGCCTGTGATCCACAGGGAGGTGAGGGGACTGTGCTCTGCATGGGGTTTGGTTAGGGCCAGATCTGTGCCCTGGAGATCTGTGCCCTGCTGCAGCGTGTGTGTGGACTTTTCCAGGAGGGGAGCAAGATCTGAAAACGGGTCAAAATTAGCCTTGTAGGTTTTCCTGTGGGACGTTCTTATCTCTGCATGATCTCTGGTGCAGTGGGCAGCAGAGGACACTCTTTCTCCCGGGTGAGGTCTCCCCTGTGTGTGTGTTTTGTCACAGGAAAGGAGTTAATGGTTTCTAAACATTAAATCTCTGATTTTTTTCACATACAGGATTTCCAAAGACTCATGTTACATGAGGAAGCCACCAAGAAGAGGAAAGAAAAGGATCCAGGTGAGTGATATTCCTCGGTGGATTCTGCTGTCTCTTTCCTTTCTGAAATGTCAGGTATTGTAGTAGCCAGTCTTCTAGGAGTCTGAAGCGTCCTGCCTCACACATTTGCTGGCACTCACCTATGCCTTTTCTCAGTCCTTGTCATCTTCATTTAAATTCCATCTCCAATAACCTAGTGAATGAGCTTGGGAAGAGGCTCCCCTGGGCATGGTCCTGGAAAGGGCTCACACCAGACATGGATGGAGACGGGGTGAGGGTCCCATGCTGTCAGTGATGTTGGGCAGCAGGGATTGTTCAGAGACCACATCTGGATGCATGTTTAGCTCTTTGTGGACCAGATCAGAGAAACTGTATATGAAAGTCATACATTGTGGGTGAAAAGACGAGCTATCAGACTGTTACTGTGTTTGTGTAGAAAAGGAAAACATAAGAAACTCCATTTTGATCTGTACTAAGAAGAATTCTTATGCTTTGAGATGCTGTTAATCTGTAACCTTAGCCCCAACCCTGTGTTCACAGAAACATGTGTGTATTGAATCAAGATTTAATTCGTCTCGGGCTGTGCAAGATGTGCTTTGTTTAAAAAGTTCTTGCAGGCAGTATGGTTTGTGAAAGGCATTGCCATTCTCCATTCTCGATTAACCAGGGACACAATGTACCAAGGAAAGGAGCAGGAACCTCCGCTCAAGAAAGCCTGGGTATTGTCCAGTTTTTCCCCCACTGAGACAGCCTGAGATATGGCCTCACGGGAAGGGAAAGACCTTACAGTGCCCCAGCCCAGCACCTGTAAATGAAATGGTCTGTGCTGAGGAGGATTAGTGAAAGAGGGAGGCCTCTTTGCAGTTGAGGTAAGAGGAAGGCATCTGTCTCCTGCTTGTCCCTGGGAATGGAATGTCTCAGTGTAAAACCCGACTGTACATTCTATTTACTGAGATAGGAGAAAACCGCCCTATGGCTGTAGTGAGACATCATGGTGACAATACTGTTCTTTAGTGCACTGAGATGTTTGTGTAAAGTCAAATATAAGTCTGGCCTACGTGCACATCCAGGCACAGCACCTCTCCTTAAACTTATTTATGACCCAGAGTCCTTTGCTCACGTGTTTTCCTGCTGACCCTATCCCCACCATTACCCTGTAGTCCTGCCACATCCCCCTCGCCGAGATAGTAGAGATAGTGATCAATAAACACTGAGGGAACTCAGAGGCTGAGGCCAGTGCAGGTCTTACTTGCTGAGTGCCGGTCCCCTAGACCCACTCTTCTCCCTCTATACTTTGTCCCTGTATCTTATTTCTTTTCTCAGTCTCTTATCTCCACCTTGTGAGGAATGCACACAGGTGTGGAGGGGCAGGCCCCCTTCAGCACATTAATGTGCATTGGTATCTGGTAAATTCTGGAAAAGGAGACAAACTAGGGAAGCTATTTTGCATCTGATTTTGTAATGCATTTGAAGCTACACTAGTGAGTCAATATCTCTGACTCCAAACTTTCTTCTTTAAGAGACAAGGTGTCACTCTGGGGCCCAGTCTGGAGTGCAGTGGAACCATTCTATTAACAGCAGCCTCAAATTCATGGGCTCAAGTGACACCCATATTAGCCTCTCAAGGAGCCAGGATGATAGGCGTGTGCTACTATGCCAGGCTAATTCTAATCTGAGAGAAGATGAGAATGAGAGGTATGTACAGAATGAGGGAGGGAAACAGTGATGAAGATGAAGGGGGACCCTGGGTGCAGATGAGCGGTGAGTTGATTGGATGTGATGATGAAGTGATGACGTGTTGCTTCCTTTATTTGTAACGTAATGAATTTAAGTCCCTCTAGTACATAATATTTTAGGCAGGTGTTGAAGGATGGGCTGGACTGACTTTGAACCTTGGTTTAGCAGAGCCCATGTGTTCATGAAGAAAACATTTGCTTAGATCTCATTTCTACAGCTGCCTCTTTTTCAGTGTTTTAAACACCTGCAGCTCTGTGTTCACAGTGTGTATATTTTCAACATATTTCTGTGACTTTCTGGGAGTGAGTAATTACATGTTTGGGATTGATGCCATCAGAACCTTAGACCTCAAAAGAAGTTTTTTTTGCTCAAGAATATACAAGATGGTTTTGGAATTTTTTTTTTAATTTTTTCCAAGTGGCATGTCACTCTGTTACTTAGGCTGAAATGCAGTGGTACAATCTTGGACTGCTGTAACCTCTGTGTCCCAGGCTCAAGTGAGCTTGCATCAGCCTCCCAAGTAGCTGGGACCACAGATGTGTGCCAGGAAGCCTGGCTAATTTTTTGTATTTTCGGTAGAGATGGGGTTTCACCATGTTGTCCAGGTTGGTTTCAAACTTCTGGGCTGAAGTGCTCTGCCTGCCTCAACCTCCCAACGTGCTGGGATTACAGGGGTGAGCCACACTCCTGGCTTGTTTTGGAGCTTTCTGTTTTGATTTAATTTAATGTAACTTAATTTAGGAGAGCTAAGTAATTAAACATGAGGCCAAAGTACATAAGAAAGTGGCAGTCTTTTATTGCAAATATGCATACACTCTCAGACGAGGTTCTCTCGTCCTCAGGTGTGGGGGGCCAGGGAAGTCGCGCTGGCGCTCTCGGGTGATGTTCTCCAGTCCACGAATGTGGGGGGCCGAAGAAGTCATGCCGGCTCCTGCCGGCGGCGGACTTTTATGCCTGGGAGCTGGAAGGGGAGGAGTTTGGGGCGTGTGTGTAGGAGTGGCTTCTTGAATTTCGGTGTCCCCGGCTTGACGTCATTCTGCGCATGCTCAGTTGATTTGGTTCTTTTCCCGGGCGCGGGAAAATCTGTGATGAAGAACCCGGAAACAATAGGGACTGCTCCATCTTGTTCACCTTCCTCCATCTTGTCCTTTTTCCCTCACCCAAACACTTTCCAGTGGAGGAAGACCACTGGGCCTATTGGGCCTTCCAGGCCATCACATGGGAATGAGCCACACCTCCTTCCTCCTCACCTCAGAGCTTCTCAGGATAACTTGGGGAAATGTCTCCCGCCGTGAGCCTCGGTGAGCCCACCTGGAACATAGAGGTGAGGAATACGACCAGGAAAGCTCAGTCAGAGTGACACTGACCCCTGAAATGACTGACAACATACAGTGTGTGGCTTTTCTTCTGGGAGAGGGTAGTGCTCAGTTTTAACTGGAATTTTTTTTTTTAGTGTGACATTTTTAATTTAGTTTGGTTTCACTTAAGTTTAATGTTACTTCCACGCTGTGTTTTAGTAAGAACAATACACATTCTGTATCTATGGCTCCAGTCAGATATCCACTATTACAGATTACCTTCAAGTTAGACATACTGAACAAAAGAGTTTGAGTGAGTGAAGGAGGGGAGGAGTGAGGGGAAGGAGGTAGGGGGAGGGGAAAGGAGAAGAACGAAGCATTGAACAGCCATGCCAGCTTCTCCATACCACCTTCAACACTAACCTGCTTCAGTAGGAGAGTAAAGTAGGCAAGAATAGCAGCCACGGACTGTTGAACTGTTACCAGCACCGTGCTTTTCAGCAACATTTCAGCAGAGCTTGAAACATTTTTTACAGCAAAACCATTACAACAAACTCCCTCCCCAAACAACCTCTAACCATCTCAAGCTAACACCCAATTACTTTCAAACATTGGTATAAAATACAGTTTAAGCCATTAGAAAAATAGAAACCAATATCACTTATGCCTCTATCGTGTGATTAACCTCTCTGTTAGGTGCTTGCCTCACTTAGAGGTCTAATGGCTTTCAAATGTCATTTCCATTTCTAGCAGTGATTTTGCCACATCTGGCACGGAGACAACACAGTAACGGTGAAGAATGTAGTTCGGTTAGTGTCTTAAAGAACCTAAAACCTGGGACCAGTAAAATCCACAGAAATTCACTCTCACCTTTAAGAACTTTTGAAAACTGTTAAAACAAAACAAAACCCAACAGGGCAGGAACCAAATTCTGAGACCAAATGTAAAAGTCAGATTTAGTGGTTCTTGGTGACAGTGGGGAGTTTCCAAGGGGTGGAATGGGGAGGACTCGGGTGGTCACAGATAGTTTCTCTTGTTGGCTTCTATGGCTCACTAATTTGAGTCTTTATGGCTCACAATTTGAGTCTTCCACGTCCTGCAGAGCTTCTTTATTCTGCTCTTCTCTGTCACCCTGCATGTCCGAAGTACATAGTGTCAGATTATCACGAAACAACTGCATGATAAGTGTAGAGTCCTTATAGCTTTCTCCACTCAGTATATCCAGTTCTGCAATGCATCATCCAAAGCTGCCTTTGTCAACCTGCAGCACGGTCGGGGGAATTAAGAATTTTCTAGTAGAATATAAAACAATCGAGAGCAAGACCTAAGCGGATAGGACGTGTTGGTGGAAGTTCTGTCAATGCAGTATCACTAGCAGCTTTATCAGCCACTAGACTATTCTCTGCAGCCTCCTTCCTGTCATTTCCTGTGGCAAACTCTGCCAGATACCTGTGTAGTCCCCTTTCATTTTATAATAGAAAACCTTGGGCTTGCCAATGTTAGCTGCTGGAATGAGGGGTTTGTCTGGCACATCCAGAATGTCACAACAGATTAATGTTAGCTCAGTCTCAAATATTTGTGAATGTCCCCGAATCATTCCTAGGCTGTCTTCTCCTCCCTTATTTTCTTCTTCCTGTTCAATGCAGCTGCTTATTCTCCAGGAGGTCTTATAGCTCCAACTACATTCCTTACATACGCAACAGATAGAAGGTTCTTTCTCCAACAGTCAGTTCCATTATGCATCCCTGCTACTGTCTTCTGGACTCTTTCTCCCCGGGACAGTGAGCTCCAGAAAGTAGGGTCTGCACTCACGGATGGAAGGATAGTGTCTCCTAGACTTCCTTTTTCTGCCTGGAGTCTCGCCTCTGCTGCCTGGTGGCTGGAGCGCAGTGGCTGGCGGGGGGCTGCGCCTGATCCACACCTGTGTGTGCTTCTTTATCAGGCTGGATGAGATTGAGAAAAAGAAATAAAGAGACAGAGACAAAGTATAGAGAAAGAACAGTGGGCCCAGGGGACCAGCACTCAGCATACGGAGGACCCACGCCAGCACTGGAGATGGTAGAGACAAGGGTCTCCATCTCAGAGACGGGATGATCACTATCTCTACCATCTCAGAGAGGGGGATGTGGCAGGACAATAGGGTAATGGGGGAGAAAGTCAGCAGGAAAGTGTGAACAAAGATCTCTGTGTCATGGGATAAATAAGTTTAAGGAAAGGTGCTGTGCTTTGATGTGCACGTATCAAAACATCTCGGTGCAGTAAAGAGCGGTATTGCCGCCAGCATGTCTCATCTCCAGCCATAAGGTGTTCTCCTATCTCAGTGAATAGAACATGCAATCGGGTTTTACACCGAGACATTCTATTCCCAGGCACGAGCAGGAGACAGATGCTCTCCTCTTATCTCAACTGCAAAGAGGCCTTTCACTCATTCTCCTCAGCATTGCACTCAATTTACGGTGCCAGGCTGGGGACAGTCAGGTCTTTCCTTCCCATGAGGCCATATTTCAGGCTATCACATGGGAGAAACCTGGACAATACCTGGCTTTCTTGGGCAGAGGTCCCTGCGGCCTTCCACAGTGTTTGTGTCCCTGGATACTTGAGATTAGAGAATGGAGATGACTTTTACCAAGCATACTGCCTTCAAGCACTTGTTTAATGAAGCACATCCTGCACAGCCCTAAATCCATTAAACCTTGAGTCAACACAGCACATGTTTCTGCAAGCACAGGGTTGGGGTTAGGGTTACAGATTAACAGCATCTCAAGGCAGAAGAATTTCTTTTAGTATAAAACCAAATGGAGTCTTTTATGTCTACTTTTCTCTACATAGACACAGTAACAGTCTGATCTCTCTTTCTTTTCCCCACACGGTGGCATGATCTTGGCTCACTGCAGCCTCCCCATCCTGGGTTCAAGCAATTCTCCTACCTCAGCCTCCGAGTAGCTGGGACTACAGGCACATGCTGCCACACCCAGTTAATCTTTGTATTTTTAATAGAGGCGGGGTTTCACCACGTTGTCCAGGATGGTCTTGATCTCTTGATATTGTAATTCAACCCCTTGGCCTCCCAAAGTGCTGGGATTACAAGCATGAGTCACTGCACCCGGCCTTAACTTGAATTTTAAATGGATTCCAGTCCTCCAGAAGTGGGAAAAAAAAAAAAAAAGCAAAAGATGAGCAAAAACAGCGGATTAGACTCAAATCACCTTAAACTTTATCATCTCACAGCTTTTACCCACCTACACGGCTCCATGTTCCCTGCAGGCCTCTCCCCTGAGCTCTACAGTCCTGTGTCCAGTTCTCTCCTCTCTCTGCTGGGACATCGAACAGGCATCTCCGCCTTCACGTGTCCATAAGTGTCTTCCTAAACTCCCAAACATTGCCTTGCAGTCCTACACGTCTCAGATGAGGGTGACTGTGTACCTCTGGGGACTTAGACGTGACAGCACGTATTTAAAATATGGGAGATAAATTATATTATTTGTAAGTGTTGTAATTTATAATGTAAAGAGAAATTAGTATGTATTCATGAAAGGACTGGGAAGATACATCACTTCTAAAATTCTTTTGTGTGTGTATGTGTGTCTGTGTGTGTGTCTGTGTGTGTGTATGTGTGTGTATGTGTGTGTGTGTGCTGGAGTTTGGCTCTTCTCACCCAGGCTGTAGTGCAGTGGCTTGATCTCTGTAGGCAGAGGATTACCCAGGTGCTGAGGCAAGAGAATGAAGGCACAAACTGTTTCAGTATAATAGAGAAAATAGTTAGAATAAGAATAGTCGTAATACAGATTAGATACAGAGATGATCATGGACAATTATCAATCATTATTAATTGTTAGCTTTTAACATTACTCTTTGTTGCATTACTAATATAACCTAGGAATAACCAGTGGGTATAGAGTCAGGTGCTGAAGGGACATTGTGAGAAGTGACCTAGAAGGCAAGAGGTGAGCCTTCTGTCATGCCTGCATCAGGGCCGCGTGAGGGTTCCTTGGTGAAGCGGTAACGCTAGTGTCCGGGAAGGCACCTGTTACTTAGCAGACCACAAAAGGGAGTCTCCTTTCCTTGGAGGAGTCAGGGAACATTACTTTACCAGCTCCTTGTGGAAGGCTGGATATTATCCAGGCCTGCCTGCAGTCATCCGGAGGCCTAAACCCCTGCCTGTGGTGCTTCAATGGTCACGCTCCTTGTCCACTTTCATGTTCCTCCCATATTCCTGGTTCCTCTTTGGAGTTTGTAGTAGATAGTGGTAGAAGAAATAGTGAAAGTCTTAAAGTCTTTGATCTTTCTTGTAAGTGCAGAGAATAAAACGCTGATATATGCTGCCTTCTCTCTGCTTCAGCTACCTAAAAGGGAAGGGACCCCTGTCCTGTGATCATGTGACTTGCTTCACCTTGTCAATCACTTAGAAGATTCACCCTCCTTACCCTGCCCCCTTGTCTTGTATGCAATAAATATCAGTGCCCCAGCCATTGGGGGCCACTACCGGTCTCCACGTCTTGATGGTAGTGGTCCCCCAGTCCCAGCTGTTTTCTCTTTATTTCTTTGTCCTGGGTCTTTATTTATTACACTCTCTCATCTCCGCACACAGGGAGAACACCTGCTAAGCCCCGTAGTGCTGGACCCTATAGATCTCGATTCACTGCAACCTCCTTCTGCCGGGTTCAAGCAGGGAGATGGCTTCCCGGTCACAGATAAATGAGGCACAAATGGTTGCAATCTTTTGAGTTTCTTTTTCTTTCTTTTTTTTTTTTTCTGAGATGAAGTCTCATTTTGTCGCCTAGGCTGCAGTGCAGTGGCGCGATCTCAGCTCGTTGCATCAGCCTCCCAAAGTGCTGGGATTACAGGCATGAGCCACATTCTGGGCCCTTCTTTTGAGTTTTTGATTAGCCTTTTGAAGGAGGCACTCAGATACGCATCTATATCAGGGAGCAAAGCGGTGACTTTGAATAGAAGGCCAGTCTGGTTCCCTAAGCGGCTCCCAGCTTGACTTCTCCCTTTTACTTAATGATTTGGGGGCTTGAAGATTTATTTCCTTTCACACAGCCCGTCATTCATCCCACCTCTGGTCCACGTTGCTTGTTCTATGTGATTATTTTTGTGCCTTTGCCATCCACTGTCTGGATCCTGGTGAGAACAAGGCCCCAAGGGGAGAGCAGAGCCAGAACGTGGGGCTGTGCTGGGCTCGCCCCTCTGAGGGGAGCTCAACCCTGGCTTCACATTAGACTGCAGAGCATTTTGCAAATAGAGCTTTTGTGCTGCTTTAGCAGGGGTTCTTATTCTGAAGGGCTGGAGTCCACCCTCAGTAATAGTTGCAGTGGCTCAGGTGCTTGTCATCTGTGTGCAGCATTGAGCATCGAAGCTCTGTGTCCTCCATTTCTGAGGGCTAAGCTCAGCCTGTGATCCACAGAGAGATGAGGGGCTGTCCTCTGGATGGGGTTTGGTCAGGGAAGAGTCTGTACCCTGAAGGGGAGATCAGTGCAGCCCAGCTGCCCCTGCTGCCTCGTGTGTGGGGGTTTCTCCAGGAGGGGAGTGAGATCTGAAGACCGGGGTCAAACGTACACTTATAGGTCTTCCTGTGGGGTTTTCTTATCTCTGCATGATCTCTTGTGCAGTGGGCCTCAGAGGACCGCCTTTCTACACAGTGAGGTCTCCCTTATCTGGGTGTTTTTATTACAGGAAGGAGTGAACCATTTCATGAAGTTTGCTATTTTTTTTCACATGGCTAAGGATTGATTTCCTAAAGACTCCAGGTTACGTGAGCAAGCAGCTGAGAAAGAGGAAAGGGTGCCATGGTGCTGACATGGCCCCTTCCTCAGGTGAAGTGGATGTTCCTCTGGGATTAATCTGTCTCTTTCCTTCTGAAATGCTGCATTTAGTAGCCAGTCTTTTCTGAGTCTGAAGCATTTCTCCCACCTGCTCTGAGATTCCATCTCATGTGACCCAGGACATGAACTTGGGAAGAGGCTCCACTGGCATGGTCCTGGGAAGGGCTCACACCCAGACATGGATGGACACGGGTGTGGGCCCCGGTGGTGTCAGTGCTGCTGGGCAGCCTGGATTGTTCAGGGGCCACATCTGGATGTCAGCTCTTCGTGGACCAGATCAGAGAAATACTTACTAAATACATACATTAATGTAAGCAGGTATCTGCAAATTCCTGAAAAGGAGACCAATATGAGATATTGCATCTGATTTGAACAGCTCAGCCTGCCACTAGTAGATCAATATGTCTCTGACTTCAGACTTTTTTTTTTTTTTTAAGAGACAGGATGTTGGTCTGGGTATGTTGGCTCACGCCTGTAATCCCAGCACTATAGGAGGCCAAGGCGGGTGGATCCCTTGAGATCGGGAGATTGAGACCAGCCTGGCCCACGTGGTGAAACCTCATCTCTACTAAAAGTATAAAAATGAGTTGGGGGTGCTGGCGCATGCCTGTAATCTCAGCTACTCAAGAGGCTGAGGCGGGAGAATCACTTGAATCTGGGAGATGGAGGTCACAGAAAGCCATGATTGTGCCACTGCATTCCAGCCTGGGCAACAGAGCAAGATTCCATCTCTAAAAAATAAAGGAGAGAGAGAGAAAATGTCGCTCTGTGGCTTAGTTCTGGAGTACAATGGCACAATTTAGAGTTTACAGCGACCTGAAATTCCTGGGCCCAAGTAATCCCCACTTTAGTCTCCCAAAGAGCTTGAGTGATAGGCATGTGTCACCACATGTGGCTAATTGTTTTATTTATTTATTTAGAGATGGAGTCTCGCTTTGTTGCCCAAGCTGGAGTGCAGTGACGGGATCTCAGCTGACTGCAACATCCGCCTCCTGGGTTCAAGCAATTCTCCCGCCTCAGCCTCCTGAGTAGCTGGGATTACAGGCGCCCACCACCGTGACTGACTAATTTTTTTGTATTCTTAGTGGAGATCGGGTTTCCCCATATTGGTCAGGCTGGTCGGGAACTCCTGACCTTGCGTTTTTTCACCTCAGCCTCCCATAGTGCTGGGATTACGGGCCTGAGCCACCGTGCCCAGCTAGACTCTGCCCTTTTAATGACTTGGAATGGAATGGAAAGTGAAGATACACAGCAGTGGAACAGGATGCTTTTTCACATCATTGATTTTACTTATTTATTTATTTATTTTTAGTTCAGTTTCAGTCACTCAGGCTGGAGTGCAATAGTGGGATTTTTTCTCACTGTGGCCTCTGCCTCCTGGATTACAGTGATTCTTTTGCCTGAACCCCTTGAGTCGCTGGGATTAGAGGTGCACGCCACCACGCATGTAACGCTGCGATGTGATGCGTGTGCGTGAATACATGGATGGATAAGCCCATGGTTTATGTAGAAAACACAACCTTTGCAGTAAGTTTTTTTTTTATAATAATTGTAATAATTTTAAGATTTTTTCATTGTTGTCAACTGTCACAACAATGAGTTAATAGTAAGAAGGGGCCGGGCATGGTGGCTTATGCCTGTAATCCCAGCACTTTGGGAGGCTGATGCTGGTGGTCAGGAGTTCAAGACCAGCCTGACCAAAATGGTGAAACCCTGTCTCTACTACAAATACAAAATTTAGGATGGGTGCGGTAGCTCACGCCTGTAATCCAGCAATTTTGGAGGCTGAGGTGGGCAGATCACGAGTCAGGAGATCGAGACCATCCTGGCTAGCACGGTGAAACCCCATCTCTAATAAAAATGCAAAAAAAATTAGCCAGGCCTGGTGGCGGGCACCTGTAGTCCCAGCTACTCAGGAAGCTGAGGCAGGAGAATGGCGTGAACCCGGGAGGTGGAACTTGCAGTGAGCCGAGATCATGCCACTGCACTTCAGCCTGATCAACAGAGTAAGACTCCGTCTCAAAAAAACAAAAACAAAAATAAATACAAAATATAGCCAGGCCCAGTGGCAGGCACCTGTAATCCCAGCTACTCAGGAGGCTGAGGCGAGAGAATTGCTTGAACCTGTGCGGCAGGGGTTGCAGTGATCTGAGATCATGCCACTGCACTCCAGCCTGGGCAATAGAGTCACACTGCATCTCAAAAATAAAGAAAAAAGAAACAAAAACTGTCATTATTATTATTATTACAGGCATGAGCCACTGTGCTTGGTCTGGCTCTGTTTTCACAAACACATCTCTACCTACTCAGCCAGGGGATCCTTCTTCATGGCGAAGGTCTCCTTCACTGCTGTACTCCTCATAGAGTTTACGCATTTTTTGTGTGTGTACGAAATTCTGGAATCTACACAAGGCATTTTGTTGAGTATATGCTTGAAACTAGAAATCAGAGGCCATTTAATTTAAGAGATGTAAAACTGCTTTCACCTCAGGCCACCATACTGCTGCTTTTTTGGATCTCATTGATTCTTGTCCCTTGCCTGTATTGTAATTTGCATAGTTAGCCTTGGGTCAATATTTTACCATCTGCTAAATTAATTCCACTTTCCTCCAAGCTGAAGATTTGGTCTAACCTAGTGGAATTCTATTCCCACAGACGTGCATGTACAAAGTTCACTCCTACATGCCCATTACTTCCTGCCCTCCACCCTTCCCTTCCTTTCCTGGCCTTGCCTCACATGGTACATTGATCTGGATGCAAATCCCAGCCTATTGATTTTGTAATGCTGAACACCCCAATTTCCCTGTGAGCCCCTCGCCTCCAACACTACTCTCACTGAGTAAGTCAAGACCTTATTCATCCACTGGACAAAATTATAGGAGGCTACCTGAATCAATGTGTGCAGGGCATGATGACTCAGCACATGGTCCATGAGGAATGACTTAGCACCACTGTCAGCAGCACAGCTCAGCCTTTGTGTCCCAGCTCAGCCCTTGTGTCCCCCTTGTAGTATTTCATTCTGTTCTCCTTGTATTTTTTGTGACTGGTTGTTTTCTGTACTTCCGTGGTGCACTATTGTGCTTAAAAACATGTCGTGGTATCCTTCAGGCCCAGGATCAAGTTTGTCCCTCCCTCACTGTATGTGCAAATTGGGGTCATGTACATGAACACTGTGGGCCTGCTATACTTATTTGAGAAATAATGTTAATTTGCCTCCAGATTTTTTTTTTTTTTTTTTTTTTAGATGGAATTTCGCTCTTGTTGCCCAGGCTGGAGTGCAGTGGTGCAATCTCGGCTCACCACAACCTCTGCCCTGCCCCGCCCCCACCCTCCAAGCAAATTCCCTGCCTGAGGCTCCCAAGTAGCGGGGATCACAGGCATGTGCCAACACGCCCAGCTAATTTTGTATTTGAAGTAGAGACAGGGTTTTTCCATGTCAGAGTGCTCTCGAACTTCCGACCTCAGGTGATCCACCTGCCTAGGTCTTCCAAAGTGTTGGGATTATAAGCCTGAGCCGTGCTGCCTCCAGGTTTTTAAAACAAGCTAGTGCTATTAGATGGCTTCACACATTGCGCTTTTATAAGACGAGCAGTAAACTGCCTTTGTGTAATAAGAGTTGTCAGCCTTCAGTGATGCTGATGATGACATGCTCCTTTTCCAGTCTCCGTCATTTCACTGTCCCATCAGGGGCAATAGAAGCTGGCCACGCCTGCCCTGTCCCACTGAGGTCGGTAGATTGTTTGAGGTCAGGAGTTTGAGACCAGTCAGTCCAACATGGTGAACTCAACTACCACCAGCCAATAAGAGATGGCTGGGTGGCTCAAATTTGTAATCCCAGTACTTTGGGAGGCAAAGACGGCAGATCACCTGAGGTGAGGAGTTCGAGACCAGCCTGGCCAACATGGTATAACCCCATCTCTACTACAAATACAAAATTAGCCAAGTGTGGTGGCACTTGCCTGAAATGCCACCTACACGGGAGGTTGAGACAGGAGAATCACTTGAACCCAGGAGGCGGAGGTTGCAGTGAGCCAAGATCAGGCCATTGCAGTCTCGCCTGGGCAACAAGAGTGAAACTCTTTCTCAAAATTAAAAAAAATAAATAATAAATAAAAGCACTGGTCCTATTCATGAGTAGTCAACACCCACGACCAAATTACCTCAAAGGCTCCATCTGCAGGAACACCCTATTGGAGAATAAGAACTCCGAACATGGCTTTTGACCAATATGAACATTCAGACCTGGGAGCCTGCATCTTTTTTTTAATGTTTTTATTGTACAATTTGTTTTATACTATGTTTTCTCTGATCCCAGTTTAACAGTTTTCCCAGTACACATTCTATGTTTCATATCTTATGCATAGTGAACTAGATAACTAAGGGAAATGGGTATATATAGAATTGCTGTATTGCCTGGCTGTTATTTAACTGTAGTTGTGACATCATTATTGAACCCTTTGACACTGTTAGTCGGTTCTTTTTTTCTTTTTTGAGATGAAGTCTCTCCCTGTTACCCAGGCTGGAGTGCAATTGTATGATCTCGGCTCAGTGCAACCTCTGCCTCCTGGGTTCAAATGACACACTCCACTCGTTAATGTCATAAAGTGCTGCTGGGTGCAGTGCCTCATGCCTGTAATCCTAGGACTTTTGGAAGCTGAGTCGGGTGGATCACTTGAGGTCAGGAGTTTGAGACCAGCGTGGCCTACATGGTGAAACCTTATCTCTACTAAAAATGCAATAATTAACCCTGCATGGTGCAGCATGCCTGTAATCCCAGATACTCAGGAGCCTGAGACAGGAGAATCACTTGAACTCAGGAAGCGGAGGTTACATTTATCTGAGATCATGCCTTTGCATTCCGGCCTGGGTGACAGAGGAAGACCTTGTCTCAAAAAAATAAAAATACATAAATTGTTTTTTAAAAAGTCACGAAGTGCCTGTTTTGCATGGATATAAGTGATATTCCTTGGTGAATTATCCTGTCTCTTTTCTTTCTGAAAAGGCAGGTATTACAGTAGCCAGTCTTTTCTGAGTGTGAGGCATCCTGCCTGACACGTTTGCTCGCACTCACCCATGCCTTCTGTCAGTCCCTCTCATCTTCGCTTAAATTCCATCTTCTAGGCCGGATGCGGTGGCTCACGCCTGTAATTGCAGCACTTTGGGAGGTCGAGGCGGTCGGATCACGAGGTCAGGAGATCGAGACCATCCTGGCTAACACGGTGAAATCCTGTCTCTACTAAAAATACAAAAAAATTAGCTGGGTGTGGTGGTGGGCACCTGTAGTCCCAGCTACTCTGGAGGCTGAGGCGGGAGAATGGTGTGAACCCAGGAGGCGGAGCTTGCAGTGAGCGGACAGGGAAGACTCTGTTTCAAAAAAAAAAAAAAATTTCATCTTCTATAACCCAGTGACATGAATTTCCATAGAGGCTGCACTGTGCATTGTCCTGGGAAGGGCTCACACCAGCCATGGATGGAGACGGGGTGTGGGCCCTATGGTGTCAGTGCTGCTGCGTAGCTGGGATTGTTCAGGCGCCACATTTAGATGCATGTTTGGCTCTGTGTGAACTGGATCCCAGAAACTACATATGAAAGTCATACATCAATGTGCACCAATATCTCATACAGTCTGGAAAAGGAGACTAATAAAGGGAGACATTTTGCTTATGATTTTGTAATGCATTTGAAGCCAAACTTTATTTTATTTTATTTTTTTTAAGAGACAGAGTTTTGCTCTGTGGCCCAGTCTGGAGTGCAATGGTACAATTCTAGTTTACAGCAGCCTCGAACTCCTGGTATCAAGTGATCCACACATTACCCTCCCAGGGAGCTAGGATGACAGGCCTGGGTCACCATATCTGGCTAATTCTTTCATTTTTTATTATGTGGCTATGGGGTCTGGCTATTTTGTCCAGGCAGGAGTATGGCAGTGTAGTCAAAGCTCACTATAGTCTTGAGCTCCTGGCCTCAAGTGATCCTCCCACTTCAGCCTCCCAAATTGCTGCGATAACAGATGTGAGACAGCCAGCCTGGCTGGACCCTGCACTTTTTTTCTTTTTTTAGTGGGTGAAAATGTAGCCTTGCTCTGTCGCCAAGCTGGACTGCAGTGGCACCTCTGTTGGCTCACTGCAACCTCTGGCTCCTGGTTTCAAGTAATTCTCCTGTCTCAGCCACCCAAGTAGCTGGGACTATAGGTGCACACCACCTGGCCCAGCTGAGTTTTTGTTGTTGTTGTTGTTTTTTCAGAGTCTCACTCTGTCACCCAGACTGGAGTGCAATGGCGCGGTCTTGGCTCACTGCAAACTTCACCTCCCGCGTTCAAGCAATTCTCCTACCTCACCCTTCTGAGTATCTGGGACTACAGGCGTGCGCCACCATACCCGGCTAATATTTGCATTTTCAGTAGAGATGGGGTTTTGCCATGTTGGCCAGGTTGCTCTCAAAATCCTGACCTCATGACCCACCCACTTCAACCTCCCAAAGTGCTGGGATTACAGGTGTGAGCCAGCCCACCCAGCGCTAAGTTTTGTACTTTTAGTAGAAACGGGGTTTCACCACATTGGTCAGGCTGGTCTCAAACCTCTGAACTCTGGTGATCCGCCCACCTTGGACTCCCAAAGTGCTGGGATTACAAGCATTTGCCACTGCTCCCAGCCTTGACCCTGCACTTTTAATGACCTGGGATGGAGTGGAAAGCAGAGATAACACCAGTGGAAGAGGATAATTTCTTTTATTATTGCATCTAAAACAGGAAATCGGCCTCCCAAAGTGTTGGGATTACAGGCTTGAGCCACTGCGCCCGGCCAGGGGGGATTCTTTAAATCACTCTCGGCACTTTCATCGAACAGAGACTGTGGTTTTTTGCAGGACCTCTGATAAAGCAGGCGTTTTAGGTACAACTCATTATAATTTTGCTCTGACATCAGAGCATAACTTCTTGTTAGAGAAGATGGAGTCATATTCTTCTACCCATTATTATTAAATGTTTCTTTTATGTTAAACATCACACAATGTATATATACATTGTGTAGTAAAAGTTCAAAGAAAAGTTCACTTACGCATCCCCTTTCTTGTTCAGCCTTCCCCCCGTTCCTATGGCTCAACGGGGAATCACTGCTGAGAGTTCTGTGGCAAGTCAGCATAAGTCCTGCAGAAATGTATTCAGTAAGCATTATGAGATTTTAGATAAAATTATTTGATGAATGCGCCTGTCGCCCAGACTGGAGTGCAGTGGCACAATCTTGGCTCACTGCAGACTCTTTCTCCCAGGTTCAAGTGATTCTTGTGCCTCAGCCTCCTGAATACCTGGGACTAAAGGTGTGTGCTACCACGCCTGGATAAGTTTTTTGTATTTTTAGTAGAGATGGTGTTTCACCATGTCGGCCAGGGTGGTCTGGCACTCCTAGCCTCAAGTGATCCGTCCTCCTCAACCTCCCAAAGTGCTGGGATTACAAGCGTGAGCCACTATGCCTAGCCAAATGATTTTGTTTTTGTTGTATGTTTTGTGAGACAGTGTCTCACCCTGTCATCAGGCTGGAGCATAGCAGCACATTGCAACCTCTGCTTTGTGGGTTCAAATGATTCTCTAGCCTCAGCCAACTGAGTAGCTGCATTACAGGTATGTGCCATCATGCTTGGCTAATGGTTATATTTTTAGTAGGGATAGAGTTTCTCCATATTGACCAGGCTGGTCTCAAACTCCTGGCCTCAAGTGATCCTCCCTCCTCAGCCTCCCAAGTACTGGGATTACATGCGTGAGCCACTGAGCTCGACATGTTAAATGTTTTGTTGCGGTATTTTATCCTGCAAGTCTTAAAATGTTCCACGTTTTCAAGGTAGGAAACAAGAGAGCTTGCTGTTTTTCATCCTCCTTGAGCATTTTCTGAATGAAGACACGTGAGTCCTTCCCAGTGTTTCACTGTTACCAGGAAACCCACGCTGGCTGCCTGTGAGTGTGCTGACTTCGCTACATGTATCTGGAGGGTTCCTGCAGGGGGCGCTATTGAGAAACTGATGGCTTCTTCTAGGATGTGGCATTTCCTCTTTTCTTAGATCTGGGAAGATTCCATCCCTACCCCCAGCTGCAAAAGCGCCCTCTCTGAGAACACAGCACCATGTGTCCTGCAGCCTCTGCATTTCAGGCTCAAGCGATCCTCCCAGCTCAGCCTCCCAAGTAGCTGGGACTATAGGTGTGCACCACCATGTCCAGCTAATTTTTGTAGTTTTGGTAGAAACAGGTTTTCAACATGTTGCCCAGGCTTATTTTGAATTTTTAGTCTGATTATTTCTAAGTCTCTGTTTTATACATTTGTGTTTAATTTCTTGGGATCATCCATGTTTTCTCTTTGTATATCTGGTTATGGTCTGTTGGAACTTCAGCAGTTCAGAAATCAGCCAGCTTTCATGGTTTTTGGTGTCTGACTTCAGTGAGGAAGGACACTCTCCAATCAGGCTGGCTAGAGATTCCTGAGACCACTCCAGATTTTTCTCTATTTTCTTTTTTAAAGTTATTTATTTCTTTTTTTGAGATGGAGTCTCTCTATGTCACCCAGGCTAGAGGGCAGTGGCACAATCTCAGCTCACCACAAACTCTGTCTCCCAGGTTCAAGTGATTCTTCTGTCTCAGCCTCTTGAGTAGCTGGGACTACAGGTGAGCGCCACCACACCTGGCTAATTTTTGTATCTTTGGTAGAGATGGAGTTTTACCATGTTGTCCAGGCTGGTTTCACAGTCCTGACCTCTGGTGATCTGTCCACCTTGGCCTCCCAAAGTGCCGGGATGGCAGGCATGAGCCACTGTGTGCCACCTTTTTAAAAATTTTATTTTTTATTTTTGAGACAGAGTCCCCCTCTGTCACCCAGGCTGGCATGCAGTGGTGCGATCTCGGCTCACTACATGCTCCACCTCCCGGGTTCATGCCATTCTCTTGCCTCAGCCTCCCAAGTAGCTGGGACTACAGGCACACGCCAACACGCCAGGGTAATTTTTGTAATTACAGGAGAGACGGGGTTTCTCCATATTGTTCAGGCTGGTCTCCAACTTCCGACCTCAGGCCATCTGTCCTCCTTCAGCGCCCGGCCTGAAGTGGTATTTTTTAGAGAGTAACTAAACCTTTTTTCAGCTTAATGACCCAGGGATGTATTTCTGAAGGTCTTGGGAGCGCTCCTTGTAAGGTAAACTACAAGGGAGATAGTACCTATATCTCAGTAGGAAGTTAAGTAATTCAAACATCAAATATTTCAAATTTAAAGCTACGGAGATTTAAATAATTCTGAGTCTTGAGAGGAACGTGGTCATGCAACCTGAGTCCATTGGCATGCAGGTGCAACTTCTAATAATTTTGCTGACCAGGTGCGGTGGCTCACACCTATAATCCCAGCATTTTGGGAGGCTGAGGCTAGCGGATCACTTGAGGTAAGGAATTAGAAACCAGCCTGGTTGCCAGGCACGGTGGCTCACGCCTGTAATCCCAGCACTTTGGGAGGCTGAGGTGGGCAGATCACGAGTCAGGAGATCGAGACCATCCTGGCTAACATGGTGAAACCCCGTAACATGGTGAAACCCCGTCTCTACGAAAAATGTAAAAAATTAGCCAGGCGTAGTGGTGGGCGACTGTAGTCCCAGCTATTCGGGAGACTAAGGCAGGAGAATGGCGTGAACCCGGGAGGCGGAGTTTGCAGTCAGTGAGCCGAGATCGGGCCACTGCACTCCAGCCTGGGTGACAGAGCAAGGCTCTGTCTCAAAAAAAAAAAAAAAAGAAACCAGCCTGACCAACATGGTGAAACCCCTACTCTACTAAAAAATACAAAAGCATTAGTCAGGCAGGGTGACATGTGCCTGTATTCCCGGCTACTCAGGAGGCTGAGGCAGGAGAACTGCTTGAACCCGGGAGATGGAGGTTGCAGTGTGACAAGACTGCGCCACTGCACAACAGCCTGGGTGACAGAGCACGATTCCGTACCAAAAAAAAAAAAAAAAAAAGTGCAATAGAATTTAGTTTCCTAATATCAATTAAATAAATAAAAAAGCAGTTTACCTGTAAATAATTAGGAAGACTAAGCAGCCCCAGAGATAAGACCTTTTGGCATCATTGTCCCTTGTTCTGGAGTGATAAAGTAACCTTCCTTGAAGTGTATCAATCCGTCATCAATCAGGCTGCTGCAGCCTATGCACTGGTCTTGAATGGAAAATGTGATTCTGCTAAAGCTTCTCTGTCTTTCCCTGTGTGTGAAACCTTAACATCTCTACTTGGGAACAGGGGCCCCCTTCATTTGGAATTGAGGTTTCCAGGTGGCTGTCCTCAAGCTTTGTGTTCAAATAAAGTCTATAATTAATCATGTATTCTAAATTTTATTATTTACTGCTGACATCAGTTTCTGTGGTATTGTAGGAGCCTCACCAGAGAGGGCACCTCTCACCACGTTGTAAAACTCACACTTGTCAAAAAGACATGGGTTAGGGTTACTCCCCCTCCCTCAGGATGAAGCTACTTAGCTGACACAGATGGTCACCTCCATTACCAAGTAGAGCCAGGATGAACTGTGTGTGACCAAGGGTGTTGTCAAGTCCTCTTCCCTGAGGACTGATTAGTGTTTATCTTGAAAACATGTACTTAATGGGTTGTATCAAACAGTGACGATTTTTTCTCTTTTCAACCTCTCAGCTATTTGCCTCTATTTCCTATCACATTCTGGTCTAAGGCTTATTTATTAATAAAATGGTTTTTATTTCTTCCTCTTTTGTTGTGAAGATGATTTCTCATTTCGGGGAATATTTTTTAGTTTTTCAATTGTATTTTCTCAACATTTAAAAAACTAACTAAAGAGTATTTCTTGGGCCAGGCACAGTGGCTTACACCTGTAATCCCAGCACTTTGGGAGGCCGAGGCAGGCGGATCACTCGAAGTCAGGAGTTCTAGACCAGCCTGTCCAACATGGTGAAAGCCCGTCTCTACCCAAACTACAAAAATTAGCCGGGCATGGTGGCGTGCGTCTGTAATGCCAGCTATTCTGGAGACTGAGGCAGAAGAATCGCTTCAACCCAGAAGGCAGAGGCTGCAGTGAGCCGAGATGTTGCCACTGCACTCCAGCATGCGCCACAGAGAAATAGTCTCAAAAAAAAAAGACGAAAAGAAAAAATGGAAATAAAAGGGAGAAAGTAATAGATCTCTTTTACAAATATGCTGGGACAACTAACTGGATATCCACATGGAAAAGGGTAATGCTGGATTCCTATTTCATACAAGCAAAAAAAAAAAATTTTTTTTCTTCTTCTTTTTTTTTTTTTTTTGAGATGGAGTCTTGCTCTGTCGCCCAGGCTGGGGTGCAGTGGCTCCATCTCGGCCCACTGAAAGCTCCGCCTCCCAGGTTCAAGGCATTCTACTTCAGCCTTCTGAGTAGTAGCCTACGGGCGTCCGCCACCACGCCAGGCTAATTTTTGTATTTTTAGTGGAGACCGGGTTTCACCGTGTCAGCCAGTCTCCATCTCCTGACCTCCCGATCCGCCCGCCTCAGTCTCCCAAAGTGCTGGGATTAAAGGCTTGAGCCACCGTGTCCAGCCTAATCAAAATTTTATAAATTATTTAAAAATTAAAAGAAAAAAAAAAAAAAGAGACTGCGGGAGGAAATGTTACTTTGTCGCCCAGGCTGGCCAGGACCGCCAGGCTCAGCGATCCTACCGCCACTGCTTCCTGAGTAGCGAGGACCTCAGGCTCCCACGCCCACGCCCGCATCCCTGCTGTGTTTAAGCAGCAGGTGATGACCTCACTCCTCCCTGGTCTGAGCACTCCGTCCCGCATCCCAGGCGGTGGCCCTAGGGAAGTCTCTGAAGCTGAGCACTGGGTGGACTCTCCCTCCCGAGTAAATGGAGAATAGAAAGGGAGAGGATTTCTATTCTGTCCTGTGGGCCGTCAGCATGAAATCCTACCTTACGCTCAGGCAGGGTTTTGCATTTTACATTCTAGTTTGCATCCTCCTTCCAGACTATTCCAGGGCTTTTGAATCATCCTTCTGCTTTCTTGGCTACTCTCGCCGCTAAAAGCCGGAGAACAGGGCTGGAAGGAGGCTGAGAGACTCACAGGTCCCGCTCCGGCCCCGCCCTCTGCCGGTACTAAAGGGTAAGGTCTCTCCGCTTTGCGCCCCGCCCCTACCTCACGCAGGCCCCGCCCCTACCTCACCCAGGCCCCGCCCACACCTCACCCAGGCCCCGCTCACCTCCTCATTGGCTCCACCCAGGCCTGGTTTCCGTCTTGCGCGCGCAGATTCGCGCAGACCAGGAAGCGGATCCCGTGGAGTGACGGTCACACCGCAGCGGTGAGTTTTGCTCTGTGTTGTATTAAGTCTGCGCTCCCCAGGTCGCGGCACTTCTGTACATGGGATGTGGGGTCCCCACAGACCTGGAATTTCTCGTCTTTCTTCCTTCACTCAGAGCAAATGGAGATGTTCTCCTGGGAGTCCGGAAGTCCCTTCTTTTTAGGTTTAAAGTCGCCCTGAGGCTGGTCTCGTCCTCGGTCTTTCTGCTACAGGGCAATGTATACACTTCCTATCGCGTAGTTTTCCTGCTCAAAACAGTGTTTTGACTCCTTCCGCACTGCGCTTATTTTTTTTTTTTTTTTTTTTGAGACGGAGTCTCGCTCTGTCGCCCAGGCTGGAGTGCAGTGGCGCGATCTCGACTCACTGCAAGCTCCGCCTCCCGGGTTCCCGCCATTCTCCTGGCTCAACCTCCCAAGTAGCTGGGACTACAGGCACCGCCACCACGCCCGGCTAATTTTTTGTATTTTTTAGTAGAGACGGGGTTTCACCGTGTTAGCCAGGATGGTCTCGATCTCCTGACCTCGGGATCTGCCCGCCTCGGCCTCCCAAAGTGCTGGGATTATAGGCGTGAGCCACCGCGCCTGGCCCCGCACTGCGCTTTTTAAAGTCCTCATCCGAGAGGTGTATTCCCTCTCTGCGCGCCTCCCAGCCTCACCCTCGTCGGTTGCTGGAGCACAGCACCGTGACCCCAGTCCCGGGCAGGCCGCGTTCTCTGTCTGGTCCTGGGATCCTGAGGATCCCACCCTTGTCTGAAGGCGTCGTTGCCCCCCACCTCCCTCCTCCTCATGCTGGGCCCTGCTGCTCTCCAGGTCTTCCCTCCGCAGTCACCGCTTCCCTTGAGCCCGCACTGTAGAGGTGCCCGGTGCCTGTCCTGTGATATGGGGTGTTCTTGCCTGCCCAGATCCAGCTCTTGGAAAATGCGCTCCTCCGAGATGCTGGCGTCTTCCTCTAAACTCTCGTGTGATTGTGTGGGCCAGCAGGATCAGGAGACAGAGAGAGGGACTGAGAGAGCAGTAGAAAACCAGAGGCAGAGAAAAGAAGAATGAGGAAGACCCATGTAGATGGCAAAGTAGAGGATAGGTGAGGGATTTGCCAAGAGACAGCAAAAGTGAAAAAAAGATAAGAAAGCAGGAGAAAAGCAACTGCAGAAATGTAGAGAACAGCTAGATGTACAGAGATGAAGGACAGACAGCAAGGTATGGAGAGGGGCAGAAATGTGGAGGCTCATCAGAATGAGGAAGAGGAGGAGGGATTTGGAGCCAGGACAAACAGAGCAGAGTGGTGCTGGTGGCAAGGAGAACAGAGGGAGAACCACAGCAGGGAGGACACCGGGGGATCTGGGGTGTCAGATTAGGTCCAGGGGGTTATAACAGGGAAGAGAGAATTTAATAGTGAGAGCAGAGGAGGCGCAGAGATGGTATAGAGGCAGAAATCTATGGAGATTGAGGACTATCTAAAGCTTGGGAAGGAGCAACAAGAGGTTAAATAAGTTGCGAGGATTGAGCCCAGGTAATTTTTGTATTTTTAGTAGAGACGGTTTCTCCATGTTGGCCAGGTTGATCTCAAACCCCTGACCTCAGGTGATCCACCCACCTTGACCTCCCAAAGTGCTGGAATTACAGGTGTGAGCCACCGCAGCTGTCCACCCGTGTATTCTTGATTGAAAATTTTTGCTTATATCTTAGTTCTACAGCTGACCCTGTTTCCCTGTTTTCAAGGTCAATAACTGTGTGTTTACACTTCTGCATTTTATAAATGTTACTGAGATTTCCTTGTAAGGAAGAATTCAATGTTGGGAGTCAGTTTTCATCAGAACCTTTCAAAAGAATTTTCTTTTTTTTTTATTTTTTATTTTTTTTGACACGGAGTCTCGCTCTGTGCCCCAGGCTGGAGTGTGGTACCGCCTCACTGAAAGTTCACCCCAGGCCATTCTCCTGCCTCAGCCTCCTGGAGTAGCTGGGACTACAGGCGCCGCCACCGCTTCCGCTAATTTTTGTATTTTTTAGTAGAGACGGGTTTCACTGTTAGCCAGGATGGTCTCTGACCTCCTGACCTTGTGGATCTGGTCTCACTTCAGGCCTCCCCAAAGTGTTGCTGGGATTACAGGCGTGAGCCACCGCCGCCTTCGGCCAAGTTAGCTTTAACTCAGGTATGTGATAGACGCTTTCTAATTTTGGGATGGGAATGATAAGACTAACCCATCCCCACGGCCTTCCAGGCCCCGCAGCAAAGGGCCCACACTTCGACCATCTCAGACCTTCTCAGGTAACTTGGTGAAAATGTTTCCCGGCTTGGAGCCTGGGTGAGCCTCCCTGCAGCTTGATGATGAAGGGCTAGACCAGAAAAGCTCAACCTGGAGTGATCCTGACCCCTGAAATGATTGGCAAAATAGAGGCAGTGTGTGGGCATGGCTTTTCTCTGGGAGATGGGAGAGTGCCCAGTTGTAATTAGAATTTTCCATGGGATGCAGTAACCCAAATGAAGGAAAAAAAAAGCAGAAGAATGGAAGAAACAGAGCGTAGACTCAGAAAACAGAGACCATCTTCAGAGTGTCCTTGTTCAGGCGAGGGATATCACAGCTACGTTCAGCAGGTGGTGCCGTCCCCTGGGAAGCCCCCACTGCTTCCTGTACCCCTCGGGACAAAAGTCCAGCTCCTCACTGTGGTTCCCACAGCCCTGTGTCCAGGGCCCCTGCCAGTGTCCAGCCTCCTCCTGGGAGCTTCCTCCTCCCTCCTGACTCCCCTCTGCCCCAGTCACATTTGCTTTCTTTTTTCAAACATCAAAAATCCTTCCTGTCTCAGGTCTGTCTCCACTTTTATCTCTCTATGTTTTTCTGAATGAAGATGGCACTGTCCCTTTCTCCTCTCAGGTTCAGGGCTCAGAGATGCCTCCCATGCCCCTCCCCACCCCCATCTAAAGTTCCCTCTGCCTGTCAGTGTTCATTACATTACCTAAGTTTCTTATCTCTGTGTCAATCCCATCAGAAATGCATTCTCTTTTTTTTTTTTTTTTTTTTTTTTTTTTCAGACTCTCACTATGTCCTCCAGGCTGTGAGTGCAGTCTCGTGATCTTGGCTCACTGCAACCTCTGTCTCCTGGGTTCAAGTGATTCTTGTGCCTCAGCCTCCCAAGTAGCTGAGATTATAGGTGTGTGCCTCCACACCCTGCTAATTTTTGTATTTGTATTTGTATTTTATTTTATTTTTGAGTCTTCCTCTGCTGCTCAGGCAGGAGTGCTGTGGCATGATCTCAGGTCACTGCAACCTCCACCTTTCAGATTCAAGCAGTTATCCTACCTCAGCCTCCTGAGTAGCTGGGATTACAGATGCCCACCAAGCCTGGCTACTTTTTGTATTTTTAGTAGAGAGGTTTCACCATGTTGGCCAGGCTGGTCTTGAACTCCCTGACCTCAAGTAATCTCAATTCACCTCAACCTTTCAGGGTGCTAGTATTACAGGTACAGCCACCGTAGTTCAATTCCCAATTTTGTATTTTTAGTAGAGACAGGGTTTCTCCCTGTTGTCCAGGCTAGTCTCGAACTCCTGACCTCAAGTAATCCACCCACCTCGACCTTTCAGAGTGCTAGAATTACAGGCACGGGCCACCGTGTCCAGCCCAATTTTTGTATTTTTAGTAGAGACAGGGTTTCTCCATGTTGGCCAGGCTGGTCTCAAACTTCTGAGCTCAAATGATCTTTCCACCTCAGCTTCCTAAGTAGCTGAGACCACAGACACACAGACGTGCACCACCATACCTGGCTAAGTTTTTGTATTTTTGGTAGAGATCTCCTGAACGGGAGCTCATCCCAGCCCAGCTCCCCACTGCTGCAGTGTGTGTGTGTGTATGGGAGCTTTTCCAGGAGCAGAGCAGGAGTTTTCCTGTAGGAATTTTTGGTTCCTGGTGCAGTGGGCAGCAGAGGGGACCATATTTCCTCAGAGTGATGTATCCTGTGTATGTGCTTTCACAGGTTACCGAAAGGATGTGTTGATTCTATGCAATAAACATCATATTTTTGACATTCAGGACTGACATCTAAAGACTCTTGGTACGTGAGGAAGAAACCTGGAAGAGGAAGAGGAAAGCAAAGGAGTCAGGGATGGCTCTTCCTCAGGTGAGATGATATTTCGGTGGATTGTTCTGTCTCCTTCCTTTCAGAAACGCTGGGCCTTGGAGTTGGGAATCTTCTCTGAGTCTGAAGTGTCCTGCCTGACAGGTTTGCTCACCCTCACCCATGCCTTCCCTCAGTCCCTCTCGTCTCGCTTAGATTCCGTCTCTTGTGACCCCGTGGCACGAACTTGGAAGGAGGCTGCAGTGGTCGTTGTCCTGGGAAGGGCTCACACCAGACATGGATGGAGGACGGGGTGAGGGTCCTGTGGTGTCAGTGCTGTTGGGCAGCAGGGATTGTTCAGGGGTCACATGTGGATGCACGTTTAGCTCTCTGTGGACCAAGATTAGAGCAGCTGCCACTGGAAGTCACATATTAATGTGCACAAAGTATATGGTAAATTCCAGAAAAGGAGACCAACATGGAGAAATGTTTTCTGCCTGATTTTTTACTACACTTTTAGGTAATTGAGTGAGTTACTGTGTTTCTGACTCCAAAAATCTTACTAATTAGAATGGAAAGTCCATACGTAGATATGAATAATGAATGATTCCTTTATTATTATTATTATTATCATTATTATTATTATTATTATTATTATTTTTTTTTTTTTTTTTTTGAGACGGAGTCTCGCTCTGTCGCCCAGGCTGGAGTGCAGTGGCCCGATCTCAGCTCACTGCAAGCTCCGCCTCCCGGGTTCCCGCCATTCTCCTGCCTCAGCCTCCCGAGTAGCTGGGACTACAGGCGCCTGCCACCTCGCCCGGCTAGTTTTTTGTATTTTTAGTAGAGACGGGGTTTCACTGTGTTAGCCAGGATGGTCTCGATCTCCTGACCTTGTGATCCGCCCGTCTCGGCCTCCCAAAGTGCTGGGATTACAGGCTTGAGCCACCGCGCCCGGCCTAAATATAAATGGTTATATTTAAACGTCACATGATGTACACATTTGTTTTGTGGTAAAACTCCAAGCAAAGCTGCAGCTTAGACCCTTGGCCACAAGGCATCTCCTTTCCCTGTCACATCCTCCACCCTCCTTCCAACCTCGCTGGGAATTGCTACTGTCAGTTCTGTGCCAAGTGTTGTAAGTGTAACTGTGCCAAGTGTTCTGTGCAAGTCTTGTACACGCGTATTTCTGCATCTTTATGAGACTTTAAAACTTGTGTTGTAAGTTAAAGAAAATTTTTCATATTTTTTTTTACTTTACATTTGGGGCTACATGTGAGGGTTTGTTATAGAGGTCAACTTGCGTCATTGGAGTTTGCTGTGCCAATTATTTCATCACACCAGTATCAAGGCCGGTACCCAATAATTTTTTTTTTAATTTATTTTTTTGAGATTGGGTTTGCTCTTGTTGCCCAGGCTGGAGTATAATGGCATGATCTCGGCTCACTGCAACCTCCGCCTCCTGGGTTCAAGTGTGTCTCCTGCCTTAGCCTCTTGAGTAGCTGGGATTACAGGTGCCAGCCACCATGCCTGGCTAATTTTTGTATTTTTAGTAGAGACAGAGTTTCACCATGTTGGCCAGGCTGGTGTTGAATTCCTGTCCTCAGGTGATCCACCTGCCTCGGCTTCCAAAAGTGCTGAGATTACAGGTGTGAGCCGCTGTGCCCGGGCCCAGTAGTTATTTTCTCTGCTCCTCTCCTTCCTCCCACTGCCAAAGTATCCTTTCCACTGAGACAAGACTCCTCTTCAGTTAAACAAATCTTGCTACTTTTATATTTTAAAAACTTTTATATATATAAATATATATATACACATACAGACACACATATCTATGCATAGACATACCTATATACACACACATAAGTATTTTGAAAATCTGGGGAAAATGACAACTTTTTTTTATTAACATCTAATTTCTTGTGAGTCTTTGCACGTTTTATTATTTTTGGAGCATATATTTGCAGAGTAGATTTCGTACTTTGAATAATGCTGTTTTCATATATTTATTTTATTTTGAGACAAGGTCTCACTCTGTTGCCCAGGCTGCAGTGAAGTGGCATGATCTCAGCTCACCACAACCTCCGCCTCCCAGGTTAAAGCATTTTGCTGCCTCAGCCTCTCCAGTAGCTGAGATTACAAGCAGCCAACACCACGTGTGGCTTTTTTTTTGTATTTTTAGTAGAGAAGGGGTTTCATTATCTTGGCCAGGATGGTCTTGAACTCCTGACCTGGTTATTCACCTGCTCGACCTCTTAGTAGCTGAGTAGCTGGGATTACAGGCGTGAGCCATCGCGCCCGGCCCATAATAGTTATTTTTTCTGCTCCTCTCCTTCCTCCCACCCTCCACCCTCAAGCAGACCCCAGTGTCTGTTGTTTTCTTCTTTGTGCTCCAGGAAATATTTTAGTTTCATATTTGATTCTGCTGCTTGTGAATTTACATGTTGTCATGTTAGTAAACATGGCTAGCTTGCTCTTTGACATCTGCAGTGGAAACTGGTTCCTTCGCGATTTTTCTCTGTATAAAGAGTGCCATAGTGGCTGCCTCTGTGCACGCCTGCATTCCTACTCATATCTGAACAGTCCTCCAGGTCAGGCAGGTGAAAGGTGATTGCTTCCTCTAGGATGGGGCATTTCCTGTTTTCTTAGATCCGACAAGATTCCCCCCTGCCCCCGACTGCCAAAGTGTCCTTTTCCAGCAAGATGAGATTCCTCTTCAGTTAAACAAAATTTGCTACTTTTTATATTTTTAAAAACTTTATATATGTATATACACATCCCCACACACGTGCACACACATATACATACAAATACATATATACACACGTATATATTTTGAAAATCTGGGACAAATGACAACCCTTTGTATTAACATCTAGTTTTTTGTGAGTCTCTGTAGGTTTTATTATTTTGTGAACCTATATATACACAATTGATTTTTGTACTTTGTGTAATTTTGTTTTCATGTACTTTATTTTATTTTGAGACGGGGTCTCGCTTTGTTGCCCAGGTGTGAGTTCCCTGGCAGGATCGTAGCTCATTGCAACCTCCACCCTCAGGGTCAAGCCATCCTTCCTCCTTAGCCTTCCAAGTAGCTGAGACCACAGGTGCCTCAAACCATGCCCAGCTAACGTTTTTTATTTTTTTTATTTTTTTGAGATGGAGTTTCTGTTGCCCGGGCTGGAGTGCAGTGACATGATCTGGGATCCCTGCAACCTCTGCCTCCCCAGATCAAGCGATTCTCCTGCCTCAGCCTCCTGCGTAGCTGGGATTACAGGCATGTGTCACTGTGCCCAGCCTATCTTTTACTGTGGACATTGTCATCTTTTAAGACATCAGTCGTGCTCTCTCTCATCTAGATAATGAATGTCACTTGGTGTGTCAATAAAAGTTCCAAACATTTTTATAACAGGAACCCAACATTGATTTTTCATTTGTTTATGTCTTGTATTTCTCACAAACATAGGAATTTCATACTGAAAGTGTGCCTTGACTTCTTCAAAAACTATAATAAAGACATCATGTGGTGAAAAATCCCTTCCTCGGATTTGTCAGAACATTCACTACAACTAAATCCATGCTTTCCCCTCTCTCCTCTTCTCATTTTCGGTAAAGATGAGAACTCCTCCCATAACCATTTCCTTAAAATGTGTTTTCATTCCAGGGTCTATTGACATTCAGGGATGTGGCCATAGAATTCTCTCAGGAGGAGTGGAAATGCCTGGACCCTTCTCAGAGGACTTTATACAGAGACGTGATGCTGGAGAATTATAGGAACCTGGTCTCCCTGGGTGAGGATAACTTCCCTCCTGGGGATGTGCCCTTGCGTATCTTTGCATTTTCTCTTGTTGCCTCTTGGAAGCCACGTACTTACTTGACTAAAATGGAAGCCTTATTGATTTTGACATGAAAAGCTTCATGATGCCAAGAGCACACCACTGCACTCCAGCCCAGGTGACAGAGCAAGACTCTGTCTCAAAAAACAAAAACAAATCTTATGGCCGACTTTAAACATATCCAGTTTCCTGTTTGCTTTTCTTGTGCTTTCAATTCGGTAGTTCTTGGAAGAGAGCTCAATGTCCACATATTACATATTACAGTGCTCCCTCAGCATTCAGAAGGAAGCAGTCAGTAGAGGAATTTGTGAAATATTTTCCTAGATCCATCTGTAATGTCTTCTTTCCTACTGAAACATAGGGCTGGGACTCTAGAAAAGCACCAGCACGTCATGGTCCTTTCTTTTGATAAGCAGGAGTCTCTTTCTGCCCTGTTGTCTCCATGTTGGAGCAAGGGAAAGAGCCCTGGACCGTGGAGAGTGAAGTGAAAATAGCAAAAATATCCAGCTGGGTGGGAATGTATTACAGGTGTAAAGGCAGGTAAGAGCTCAGATGGGCAGAGTGGAAGCTCCACCTTCCAGTAATGTGTGGGGAAACTCTCTGCAAGTGGGAGAATTCTGTGGGAAAAGGAAAGTTTCAATCCTCGTATCTTTGAAAGGGCATCTTTCTTTGCACCTGCTTATCTGTCTGCTCTTTCTTTCTTTCTATTCTTTCTTTCTTTGTTTATGACACAGTCTCACTCTGTGGCCCAGGCTACAGTGCAGTGGTACGATTTTGGCTAACTGCAGCCTCTGGCTCCTGGACTCAAAGCATTCTTGTGCCCCAGATTCCTGAGTAGCTGGAACTGCAGGCTCTCACCACCATGCCCAACTAATTTTTGTGTTTTTAGTAGAGACGGTGTTTCACCATGTTGGCTAGGCTGGTTTCAAACTTGTGATCTCAAGTGATCCACCTGCCTCAGAATCCCAAAGCACTGGGATTACAGGTGCGAGCTGCCATGCCTGACCATTGTTATTATTTTAAATAGTTTTGTCTTTTAGTTCTTTAGATATTTGGGCAGAGGTTATTGTTGTGGGTATGTTAAACATCTTAAAGTTATAGCATAATAAAAAAACTTAAAATTTCCATAACCTGGATGTGTGCAGTGGCTCACACCCGTAATCCCAGCACTTTGGGAGGCCATGGTGGGCAGATCACCTGAGGTGAGGAGTTCAAAACCAGCCTGGCTAACATGTTGAAACTTGGTCTCTACTAAAATTACAAAAATTAGCCAGGCGTGGTGGTGGGTGACTGTAATCCCAGCTACTCAGGAGGCTGAGGAAGGACAGCCTGTTGAATCTGGAAGGCGGCAGTTGAAGAGAAAAAAAAAATTCCATAACCTGCAAAAACTACTTCTCCCCTGGAACTTTTTTTTAAATTTATGTCAGAATTATTTCTGTATGTTGCATTTTCGTTAACATATGTACAGTGTTTTTTTGCCTTTTATTTTAAATAATGTGAAAAAAAGTTTAGTTATGAAGAAGAGGTATACATATGCCAGTTTCTGTATCTGTCCTTTTATTAATTACTTTATGTATTTATGAGACAGAGTTTTGCTCTTGTCACCCAGGCTAAAGTACAATGCTGCAATCTCAGCTCACTGGAACCTCTGCCTCTCAGGTACAACCAATTCTCCTGCCTCAGCCTCCTGAGTAGCTGGGATTACAGGCATGCGCCACCACGTCCATGTACTTTTGTATTTTTAGTAGAGACACGGTTTCTTTTTGTTGCCCAGGCTGGTCTCAAACTCCCCACCTCAGGTGATCTGCCTGGCTCGTCCTCCCAGAGTGCTGGGATTATAGGCATGAACCACCACACCTGGACTATCTGTCTTTTTTTTCACATTTACTGGAGAACTTTATTTATTTATTTATATTATTATTATTATTATTATTGTGATGGAGTCTCACTCTATCACCCAGGCTGGAGTACAGTGGTGTGATCTCAGCTCACTGCAACCTCCGCCTTCTGGGTTCAAGCAATTCTCCTTCCTGAGTAGCTGTGACTACAGGCATGCGCCACTACACCCAGCTAATTTTTGTATTTTTAGTAGAGACGGGGTTTCACCATGTTGGTTGGCCAGGATGGTCTCGATCTCCTGACCTCGTGATCTGCCCCCCTCAGCCTCCCAAAATGCTGGGATTACTGGTGTGAACCACCACACCCAGCCTGGAGAACTTTATATAGGCTTGTGGGTTGGAGTTACTCTTGTTTTTTTTGTTTGTTTATTTGTTTGTTTTGAGACAGAGTCTCGCTCGTTGCGCAGGCTGGAGTGCAATGGTGCGTTCTTGGCTCACTGCAAGCTCCACCTCCCAGGTTCACGCCTGCCTCAGCCTCCCCAGTAGCTGGGACTACAAGTGCCTGCCACCATGCCTGACTAATTTTTTGGATTTTCATAGAGACGGGATTTCACCGTGTAAGCCAGGATGGTCTCGATCTCCTGACCTTGTGATCTGCCTGCCTCGGCCTCCCAACGTACTGGGATTACAGGCATGAGCCACCACACCTGGCCTGGAGTTAGTCTTTAGCCTTCTTTCATTTTTTTTTGTTTGTTTGTTTCTTTGAGACAGAGTTTCAGTCTGTAACCCAGGCTAAAGTGCAGTGGTGTCATCTCGGCTCACTGCAACCTCCAATTCCCAGGTTCAAGCAATTCTCCTGCCTCAGCCTTCCAAGTAGCTAGGACTACAGGTGAGTGCTAACACGCCAGGCTAGTTTCTTGTGTTTTTTTAGTAGAGATGGAGTTTCAGCTTGTTAGCCAGGATGGTCTCAATCTCCTGACTTAGTGATCCTCCCGCCTCAGCCTCCCAAAATGCTGGGATTACTGGCGTAAGCCTCTGCACCTGACCTGTCTCAAGGTTTTTAAAACATGTTAGTGCTAGTAGATGGCTTCAAATATTGCAAGTTTTACAGTACAGCCTCTTAACTTCCTTTGTTTAATTAGATTTGTCACCTTCAGTGATGTTAATGATGAGATGCTCTTTTTCCTGTCTCTGTCATTTCACTGTCCTGTCAGAAATAGCTTAGACTCGCCAGCCCCAGTGTCTCACTTTTCTAATCCCAGCACTTTTAGAGACCAAAGTGGGTAGATTGCTTGAGGTGAGGAGTTTGAGACCAGTCTGGCCAACATGTTGAAACATTGAATGTACTAAATGCCAAAAATGGGCCAGGTGCAGTGGCTCACACCTGTAATCCCAGCACTTTGGGAGGCTGTGATGGGTTGATCACTTGAGGTCAGGAGTTCGAGACAAGCCTGGCCAATATGGTGAAACCCCATCTCTACTAAAAATGCAAAAATTAGCTGTGTATGGTGGCGTGCACCTGTAATCCCAGCTACTTGGGAGGTTGAGGCAGGAGAATCCCTTGAACCCGGGAGGTGGAGGTTGCAGTGAGCCAAGATCATGCCACTGAACTCCAGAACGGGTGACAGAGTGAAACTATGGACTGAGGAGGGAGAATCACTTGAGGTAGGATAATCCTGCCAGTACACTCCAGCATGGGCGATAGAGCATGACTCGATCTGAAAAACAAACAAAAAAGGAAATAGCTTAAACTGGGAGGCTTAAGACACAGACATTTATTTCTCCTGAATTTGGAAAGTGGGAAGTCCAAGAGCAAGGTGCCAGCCAAATTAGTTCCTGGTGAGAGCATTCTTCATGGTTTGGCCCAGCCATCTCCCTGCTGTGTCCTAATATGGTGGAAAGAGGAACAGGAAATGAGCTCTTTAATGTCTCTTTATAAATGCACTAGTCCTATTCACGAGTAATCAACACCCATGACTCAGTCCTCTCAAGGTCTGCATCTGCAGGAACATCCTATTAGAGAATGTCAAATCTACCGAAGCTTATTTGAGAAGTAGTTATTTATCTTGTTTGATTTTTTTGAGACAGTCTTATCCTGTCACCCAGGCTGGAGTGCAGTGGCACGATCCCAGTTCACTGCAACCTCTGCCTCCCAGGTTCAAAGGTTTTCTGCCTCAGACTACCAAGTACCTGGGATTACAGGGTCCCTCCATGATGACCAGCTAATTTTTTTGTATTTTTAATAGAGATGGGGTTTCACCATGTTGTCCAGGCTGGTCTTGAACTCCTGACCTCACGATTTACCTGCCTCAGCCTGGCAAAGTGCTGGGATCACAGGCCTGTGACGCTGCACCCGGCTGTTAGTCAATTCTCATTCCTTATAATGCTGTGTATTTTCTTGACCTCATATATCAGAAGATAGTGACCTTAACTTGTATTTCAGGTCTTATGTTGTATGCTTATGGTAAGTACAAGTTTTGGCTCTTTTCTTAAGAGGGAATTGTTTAGAATTCTTCAATCTGTATAAATCTACTTATTATTTTCTGGCTTGTTTTATCATGGATTGCAGTATTTGATTAATTGATTTTTATGACTTTACATGTGAGTTTTCGGTATGTGGTATGCAATATAACTGACACACTCCCCCCATTAATGTCACAAAGTGCCACAGGTTGCAGTGGCTCAGCCTGTAATCCCATGTCTTTGGGAGGCCGAGACATATGGATCACCTGAGGTCAGCAGTTTGAGACTAGCCTAGCCAACATGGTGAAACCCCATCTCTACTAAAAAATGCAAAAATTAGCTGAGCATGGTGGCACGTGCCTGTAATCCCAGGTTCTCAGGACCTAAGGCAAGAGACTCATATGAACCCCAGCGCGGAGGTTGCATGAAGCCAAGATCATGCCATTGCACTCCACCCTGGGTGACAGAGCGAGACTCTATCTGAAAAAAATAAAAATATAGGCCGGGCGCGGTGGCTCAAGCCTGTAATCCCAGCACTTTGGGAGGCCGAGATGGGCGGATCACGAGGTCAGGAGATCGAGACCATCCTGGCTAACACGGTGAAACCCCGTCTCTACTAAGAAATACAAAAAATAGCCGGGCGAGGTGGCGGGCGCCTGTAGTCCCAGCTACTCGGGAGGCTGAGGCCGGAGAATGGCGTGAACCCGGGAGGCGGAGCTTGCAGTGAGCTGAGATCCGGCCACTGCACTCCAGCCTGGGCTACAGAGCGAGACTCCGTCTCAAAAAAAAAAATAAATAAATAAAAAATAAAATAAAAATATATAAAATTGAAAAAAAGTCCCAGCATGCCTGTTCCACATGGATATAGGTAATTTTGTAACAGTTATTCAGAAAAATACCGCATTAACATTTTCCTTTTTTTGAGATGGAATCTCACTCTGTCACCCAGGGTGGAGTGCAGTGGTGTGATCTCAACTCACCACAATCTTTGGCTTCTGAGTTGAAACGATTATCCTGCCTTAGCCTCCCAAGTAGCTGGAATTACAGGCGCCTGCGACCACGCTTGGCTAGTTTTTGTATTTTTAGTACAGACAGGGTTTCTCTACGTTGGCCGGGATGGTCAAACTCCTGACCTGAGATGATCTGCCTACCTTGGCCTCTGGAAGTACTGGGATTATAGGCACAAGCCACCACACCCTGCCTTTTTTCTTTTTCTTTTCTTTTTTTTTTTTTTTTTTTTTTTTTGTTGAGATGGAGGCTCATTTTGTCACCTGGGCTGGAGTGTAGTGGTGTAATATTGGCTCACTGAAACCTTTGCCTTTTGGCTTAACGCAATTCTTGTGACACAGCCTTTGGAATAGCTAGGAGTACAGGTGGAGGCCGCCATACCTGGCTAATTTTTGTAATCTTTTGTTATCTTGTCAGTGCTATGATTGTTTGACAATACAGAATTTCCATTGATTTTGGTTCTCCTTACAACAGCATGTTGTGGATTATTTACCAATATGCTATATTGTGTGATTCTTTAGCATTTATTTGTATACACTAAATATGCTGTAAATATGAAGATATATATTTTTATATTTTGATGTGACAGTGATGTGTTTTTTTGCAAACTGATACACTTTAGGGTCACAGTGGAAAAACACTCCTTTCTTTAGACTCACAAATGTTTGTGCCCTGTCAGTGTCTTGTCAGGATATTGGGAATAGGCTTCTGTAGAAATGATTTGAAGTACATGTAATTGCCCTTTATTTATTAAAGTATCTTACTGCTTTTGTGTTCATAAGCATTGAAGATCATGTTTGTTAAGTTTAAAATAAGTATTGTTTTTCGTGTCATTTTTACACATTTCAGTATTATATACCATCTGTACTTAATTGGAAACCTATTGGTGTTTAAATTTTGTAGATATCTCTTCCAAATGCATGTTGAAGACGTTGTCATCAACAGGGCAAGGCAATACAGAAGTCATCCTGATCGGGACATTGCAAAGACAAGCAAGTCATCACACTGGAGAGTTTTGCTTCCAGAAAATTGAGAAAGACATTCATGGCTTTGAGTTGCAGTGGAAAGAAGATGAAACAAATGGTCATGCAGCACCCATGACAGAAATCAAAGAGTTGACTGCTAATACAGACCGACATGATCAAAGGCATGCTGGAAACAAGCCTATTAAAGATCAGCTTGGATCAAGCTTCCATTCACATCTGCCTGAACTGCACATATTTCAGCTTGAAGGGAAAATTGATAATCAAGTTGTGAAATCTTTCAACGATGCTTCCTCAGTTTCAACATCCCAAAGAATTTCTTGTAGGCCCAAAACCCGCATTTCTAATAAGTATGGAAATAATTCCCTCCATTCTTCATTACTCACACAAAAATGGGAAGTACACATGAGAGAAAAATCTTTCCATTATATAGAGAGTGGCAAATCCTTTAATTGTAGCTCACTTTTAAAAAAACATCAGATAATCCACTTAGAAGGGAAACAATGTAAATGTGATATATGTGGGAAGGTCTTTAATCAGAAGCGATATCTTGCATGCCATCGTAGATGTCACATTGGTGAGAAACCTTACAAGTGTAATGAGTGTGGTAAGACCTTTGGTCACAATTCATCCCTCTTCATTAACAAGGCACTTCATACAGGTGATAACCCTTATAAATGTGAAGAATGTGACAAAGTTTTCAGTCGCAAATCACATCTTGAAGCACAGGAGATAATTTATACTGGAGAGAAAATATACAAATGTAAGGTTTGTGACAAAGCTTTCACGTGTAATTCATACCTGGCAAAACATACTATAATTCACACTGGAGAGAAACCTTACAAGTGTGATGAATGTGGCAAGGTTTTTAATCGACTATCAACCCTTGCACGCCATCGTAGACTTCATACTGGAGAGAAACCTTTTGAATGTGAAGAATGTGACAAAGTTTTCAGCCGCAAATCACACCTTGAAAGACATAAGAGGATTCATACTGGAGAGAAACCATACAAATGTAAAGTTTGTGACAAGGCTTTCGCATATAATTCATACCTGGGAAAACATAGTATAATTCACACTGGAGAGAAACCTTACAAGTGTAATGAATGTGGCAAGGTTTTTAATCAACAATCAACTCTTGCACGGCATCATAGACTTCATAGTGCAGAGAAACCGTATAAATGTGAAGACTGTGACAAAGTTTTCAGGTGCAAATCACACCTTGAAAGACATAGGAGGATTCATACTGGAGAGAAACCATACAAATGTAAGGTTTGTGACAAGGCTTTCCGGAGTGATTCATGCATTACAGAACATCAGAGAGTTCATACTGGAGAGAAACCTTACACATGTAATGAATGTGGCAAGGTTTTTAGTACAAAAGCAAACCTTGCATGTCATCATAAACTCCATACTGCAGAGAAACCTTACAAATGTGAAGAATGTGAGAAAGTTTTCAGTCGCAAATCACACCTGGAAAGACATAGGAGGATTCATACTGGAGAGAAACCATACAAATGTAAGGATTGTGACAAGGCTTTCCGGAGGGATTCACACCTGGCACAACATCAGAGAGTTCACACTGGAGAGAAACCTTACAAGTGTAATGAGTGTGGCAAAACCTTCCGTCAGACATCATCCCTTATAATCCATCGTAGGCTTCATACTGGAGAGAAACCTTACAAGTGTAATGAGTGTGGCAAGACCTTCAGTCAGATGTCATCCCTTGTATACCATCATAGACTTCATAGTGGAGAGAAACCTTACAAGTGTAATGAATGTGGCAAAGTTTTTAATCAACAAGCACACCTTGCACAGCATCAGAGAGTTCATACTGGAGAGAAACCTTACAAGTGTAATGAGTGCGGCAAGGCTTTCAGTCAGATGTCAAACCTTGTATACCATCGTAGACTTCATAGTGGAGAGAAACCTTAAAAGTGTAATGAGAGTGGCAACACCTTCCATCACAATTCAACCCTTGTAGGTCATAAAGCCATTCGTACTGGAGGGAAACCTTACAAGTGTATTGAATGTGGCAAGGTTTTTAATCAAAAAGCAACCCTTGCACGTCATCGTAGACTTCATACTGGAGAGAATTTTACAGATGGGAAGAATGTGACAGTTTTCAGTCGCAAATCAAACCTTGAAACACATAAGAAAATTCATACTGAAGAGAAACCATACAAATGTAAGGTTTGTGACAAGATTTTCACATATAATTCATACCTGGCAAAACATCCTAGAATTCACACTGGAGAGAAACCTTAGAAGTGTAATGAATGTGGCAACACCTTTGGTCAAAATTCACACCTTGTAATTCAAAAGACAATTCATACTGGAGAGAAACCTTACAAGTGGAATGAGTGTGGCATGGTTTTTAATCAACAGTCACACCTTGCAAGTCATCATAGAGTTCATACTGCAGAGAAATCTTAAAAATGTGAAGACTGTGACAAAGTTTTCAGTCACAAATCACAGCTTGAAAGGATAATTCATACTGGAGAAAAACCATACTAATGTAAGGTTTGTAACAAGGCTTTTGGGAGTGATTCACACCTGTCAAAACATACCAGAATTAACACTGGAGAGAAACCTTACAAGTGCAATGAGTGTGGCAAAGTCTTTAGTGGGCAGTCACCACTTATTCACCATCAAGCAATCCATAGTATACAGAAAGTTAACTAATGTAATGATTGTCACAAAGTTTTCAGTAATGCTACAATCATTACAAATCATTGGAGAATGCATAATGAAGAGAGAACTTACAAGTGTAATAAATGTGGCAAATTTTTCAGACATCGTTCATATCTTGCAGTTCTTTGTCAAACTCATGCTGGAGAGAAACCTTATAAATGTCATGATTGTGGCAAGGTCCTCAGTCAAGTTTCATCCTACGCAAAAGATAGGAGAATTCATACAGGAGAGAAACCTCACACGTGTGATGATTGTGGCAAAGCCTTTACTTCACGTTCACATCTCAATTGGCATCAGGAAATCCGTACTGGACAGAAATCTTTTTTTTTTTTTTTTTTCTCGCTCTGTCGCCCAGGTCTCGCTCTTGCAGTGAGCCGAGATCGCGCCACTGCAAGCTCCGCCTCCCGGGTTCACGCCATTCTCCTGCCTCAGCCTCCCGAGTAGCTGGGACTACAGGCGCCCACAACCGCGCCCGGCTAATTTTTTGTATTTTTAGTAGAGACGGGGTTTCACCGTGGTCTCGACCTCCTGACCTTGTGATCCGCCCGCCTCGGCCTCCCAAAGTGCTGGGATTACAGGCGTGAGCCACCGCGCCCGGCAGAAATCTTACAAATGTCATCAGTGTGGTAAGTTCTTCAGTCTGAGGTCACTCCTTATAGAACATCGGAAAATTCATTTTGGAGACAGTTATTTCAAATGTGATGAGTATAGCAAACCATCAAGCGTTAATTGACATTACAGTCAAACAAGCATTGACCTGAGTTTGAGTTGGCTTAACATTGAGTTCAAGCATGAGTTGACATTAAACTGTTTATGTTAAGAGGATTGGGCTGGGTGCTGTGGCTCATGCCTGTAATGCCAGCACTTTGAGAGGCCAAGACAGGTAGGTCACTGGAGGTTAAAAGTTTGAGAACAGCCTGGCCAACAGATGGGAGCCACTTTTCCTGGCCTGTATTTTCATTTCTTTTTTTTTTTTTTTTTTGAGATGGAGTCTTGCTGTGTTACCCAGGTTGGAGTGCAGTGGCATGATCTCGGCTCACTGCAACCTCCGCCTCCCAGGTTCAAGTGATTCTCCTGCCTCAGTCTCCAAGTAACTGGGACTACAAGTGCGTGCCACCATGCCTGGGTAATTCTTTGTATTTTTAGTAGAGACTGGGTTTCACCGTGTTCGCCTGGATGATCTTGATTTTCTGACCTTATGATCCACCTGCCTCCACCTCCCAAAGTGCCGAGATTATAAGTGTGGGCCACCGTGACTGGCCTGTTTTTTGTTTTTTTAACAAAAAGTTATATGGATTTCTATGGGTATTGTATTGAATCTAAATCACATTTGGTTATGTAATCATTGAGCAATACTAATTTTTCCAATCAATATGGGTTGTGTATGTATTTATACATGTTTTTAATCATTTTGATCAATGTTTGTAGATTTCAAGGTACAAGCTTCTCACCTTTATGTTTATTCCTAAATGTTTCTTACTTTAAGCTCTTTAGCAAATGGAAGTGGTTTTAATTTTCTTTTAAAATTATTTATTGTTGATGTATGGAAATTCAACTAATTTTTGGTGCTGTTATTCTATTCTGCAAATACACTGAATGTGTTCCAGTTGTACTTTGGTTGACTCTGTGATTTTCTTCACAGAAGATCATGCCGTCTACAAACAAATAGAATTTTACTTCTTTCTTTCTGATTCGGATGAGTTTGATTTCTTTTGCTATTTCATTGCTCTGGCTAGGACAGCCAGTATTGATTGAATAGAAGGGGTAAGAGCATTCTTGCATCATGTGAGATCCTACAGGAAAAGCATTCCATTTTCCCTGGTTGTTTGTTTCCACTGTGGTCATTTCATGGATTGTCTTTGTATTGTTGAGGTAAATTTCCTTCTTTATCTATTTTGCTTAGGATTTCCATGATGACTGGACGTTGAATTTTGTGAAATGCTTTTTCTCCATGTATTGAGATGATGTGGTTTCCATCTTTCATTCTGTTCAAGTGGAATATCACATTGAATTGCTTGAATATGTTGAACCATCCTTACATCTCAGAAATAAGTGGCACTGGAATATCTACAATACTTTTTATATCGTCTTGAATACAGTTTGCTAGTACAAGGGGTCTTCAAGAAGTTCATGAAAAATACATATTATGAGAAAATTGTGCATGACGTCACATTGTTTTGCACCAAAATAAAATGGTACAAATTTGTTATGTGTAAACAGGGTCTAGTTTGAGGCACTCAGAAGGGTAAGATGAGTTTGAAAAGAGACTCCATCAAAGCAATGTAAATTCTGCTAAAATTGAAAGAAGAAGAAACGTTGAATTTACAATGAGACCAGATGCAGTGGCTCAGGCCTGTAATCCCAGCACTTTCAGAGATCAAGACAGGTAGGTCACTTGAGCCCTGGTATTCAAGACCAGCCTGGACAGAATGGTGAAACCCCTTCTTTACAAAAAATACAAAAATTAGCTGGGCATGGTGGCACATGCCTGCTGGTTCAGCTTCTCTGGAGTTTGTAGTGGGAGAGTGGCTTCAGCCCAGGAGGTAGAGGCTGCAGGGAGCCATGATCATGCCGCTGCACTCCAGCTTGGGTGACAGAGTGAGATAGTGTCTCAAGAAATGAATATGGTGAAGTTTGGGTAGAGGGACAATTAAATCATTGATGCTTTATGAAAAGGTTATGGGGACGATGCCCAAAAGAAATCACTAGTTTGTAAATGGATAACTCATTTTAAGTTGGGACAAGACAATGTTGAAAGTGATGCATGGAGTGGCAGGTAGACCATTCACATCAGTTTTACAGACAAAAATAAATCTTGTTTGTGCTGCGATGAAGAGGACTGACAGCTAACAGCAGAAAGAATAGTCAGGAGTTTGAGACCAGCCTGGATAACATGCTGAATCCCCATCCCTACTAAAAATACAACAATTAGCTGGGCATGGTGGTGGCCACCTGTAATCTTAGCTACTCGGGGGGCTGAGACATGAGAATCGCTTCAATCCAGGAGGCGGACGTTGCAATGAGTCGAGATCGTGCACCTGCACTCCAGCTGGGCAACAGAGCAAAACTCTGTCTCAAAATAAAATAAAATAAATAAAATAAAACTGCTTCTCAAATAAGCTTTGTTAGAATCTTAAGGGGTCACATCATTGTTTTCCAACTATGATATGTGTTGAAAAATTTGTTCTTTGACCACACATTTTATTAGATTTTTTTTTTAACCATTATTAATGGTTTTTCTCTGAAATGTATTGTGTTCAGGTTACATTGAGGACTGCATGCTTTCTAGTCTGTATCATATATTGGAAACATTTTCTGGTACCTGATAAATGATTTTAGTTTGTTTCAATGTGTACTTGATAAAGATATCACGGAACTTTTTTCTTTATGCTAACATCAAAATTTAGTTCAAGTGGCCATGATTCCATTTTATTTCTTTATGTCATCTGATTAAATGGTGAGCTGTGAGCTTCTAAGTCATCGTTCCCCTCATGTTCCTCTGGTCCATAATATTTGCAGATGTTGAAGGATGGGCTGGATTGACCTGGAACCTTGTTCCACCGGAGCCCACCACACAGGCCAGTTTTCTGTACTTTTGGTAGCGACGGGGTTTTACCAAGTCTCCCAGGTTGGTTTCAAACTCCTGGGCTCAATGGTCTACCCACTCCAGCCTCCCAAAATGCTACGATTACAGGGTTAGCCACCATGCCCGGCCCATTGTGGAATTTTCTAGAGAAGGAAAACCAACACAGCCTATTGGCGCTTCCAGCCAGCCATCACATGGGAATCAGCCACACCTCCTGACTCAACTCAGAGCTTCTCAGGATACCTTGGTGAAGTGTCTCCTGCTCGGAACAACTGACACAACCTGTAATGTACAGGTGGGGAATAAGACCAGAAAAGCTCAGTCAGAGTGACACTGACCCCTGAAATACTTTGCCAAATAGTGTGTGGCTTTTCCTGTAGGAGAGGGTCCTGCTCAGGTGTAATTTGAATTTTAAATGGATTCCTGTCCTCCCAAAATGTAAAAAACACAAATACCAGAATAGAAAAAAAAGGGGATTAGACTCAAGTCGTCTTGAACCTATTCTTGTCTCTGTCCACAGAAACTGCTTTTCCTAATCTCATCTCACAGCTTTAACCCACCTACACGGCTCCATGTCCCCTGCAGGTTTCTTCCCTGAGCTCTACAATCCTGTGTCCTGTTGTCTCCTCAGCTCTCTGCTGGGACATCAAACTGGCATCTCCACATTCACGTGCCCATAAATGACTTACTAAACTCCCAAACACATTCCCTTACAGTCCTACAGATCTCAGATGAGGGTGACTGTGTACTTCCGGGGACTTAGCCAAACTTGACAGCATGTATTTTAAGTATGGGGGATAAATTACATTATTTGTAAGTGTTGTCATTTATAATGTAAAGAGAAAGTTGCATGTATACATAAAAGGAGTGAGAAAATACATCATTTCCAAAATTCTTTTGAGGTGTGGGGGAAAAATGTTTCAAGACCTCATCCCTATGGATCTGTGCTCCCAGGACCCCTCTGACCTCATCTCCTGCCTGCGTCCCTCTCACTTTCTCTGCTCCAGCCATGCAGACCTCTTTCCTTTTTCTGAGACTGAGGTTTCTCCCATCTCAGAGCCTTCACCTGTGCTGTCCCTCTGCCTAGGACTCTGTGGCCACTGAGCTGCAAGTGACAAGCAGCGTTTCTTCCCCAAGTCTTTGTTCTGACATCACTTTTACTATGGAGAACCTTATGTTCTCCCACAGCCCCCCATTTGTCATGACAGCTCCACCTTCACCCCCACCTCTGGTCCATGTTGCCTGTTCTGTGTGATTCTTTTTGCTCCTTCACTGTTCACTGGATCCTGGTGAGGACAAGTCTCTAAGCAGGGAGCAGAGCCAGAAGGTGGGGCTGTGCTGGGCTGGCGCCCTCTGAGTGGAGTTCAACCATGACTTTACATTGGGGTTCTCAGGCATTTTGCAAATACATCTTTTTTTTGTTTGTTTGTTTTTTGTTTTTTGTTTTGTTTTGTTTTTTTTGAGACGGAGTCTCGCTCTGTCACCCAGGCTGGAGTGCAGTGGCCGGATCTCAGCTCACTGCAACCTCCGCCTCCCGGGTTCACGCCATTCTCCTGCCTCAGCCTCCCGAGTAGCTGGGACTACAGGCGCCTGCGACCTCGCCCGGCTAAGTTTTTTGTATTTTTAGTAGAGACGAGGTTTCACTGTGTTAGCCAGGATGGTCTCGATCTCCTGACCTCGTGATCCGCCCGTCTTGGCCTCCCAAAGTGCTGGGATTACAGGCTTGAGCCACCGCGCCCGGCGCAAATACATCTTTTATGCTGTTTTATCAGAGATTACTATTTTCACAGTATGGGACCCACCCTCAACAATACCTACAATGACACAGGTGATTCTCATCGGTGTCCAGCATTGAACATCGAGGCAGTTTCCTCCATGTTGAGAACTGGGATCAGCCTGTGATCCACAGGGAGGTGAGGGGACTGTGCTCTGCATGGGGTTTGGTTAGGGCCAGATCTGTGCCCTGAAGGTCTCTCTCCTGCTGCAGCGTGTGTGTGTGGACTTTTCCAGGGGGGGAGCAAGATCTGAAAATGGGTCAAGGTTACCCTTGTAGATCTTCCCGTGGCACGTTCTTATCTCTGCATGATCTCTGGGACAGTGGGCAGCAGAGGACCGTCCGTCTCCAGGGTAAGGTCTCCCCTGTGTGTGTGTTTTGTCACAGGAAAGGAGGGAGTGATTTCTAAACATTAAATCTCTGATTTTTTTTCACATACAGGATTTCCAAAGACTCATGTTACATGAGGAAGCCACCAAGAAGAGGAAAGAAAAGGATCCAGGGATGGCTCTTGCTCAGGTGAGTGATATTCCTCGGTGGATTCTGCTGTCTCTTTGCTTTCTGAAATGCCAGGTATTGTAGTAGCCAGTCTTCTCTGAGTCTGAAGCATCCTCCTCACACATTTGCTGGTGCTCACCCATGCCTTTTCTCAGTCCTTGTCATCTTCACTTAAATTCCATCTCCTATAACCTAGTGAATGAGGTTAGGAAGAGGCTCCCCTGGGCATGGTCCTGGGAAGGGCTCACACCAGACATGGATGGAGATGGGGTGTGGGTCCTGTGCTGTCAGTGATGTTGGGCAGCAGGAATTGTTTGGGGGCCACATCTGGATGCATGTTTAACTCTTTTTGGACCAGATCAGAGAATCTATATATGAAAGTCATATGTTAATGTACATTGATATCTGGTAAATTCTGGAAAATGAGGCAAACTAAGGTATATATTTTGTGTCTGATTTTGTAATGCATTTGAAGCTACACTAGTGAGTCAATATGTCTCTGACTCCAAACTTTCTTTTTTAAGAGACAAATGTCACTCTGGGCCCAGTATGGAGTGCAGTGGAACAATTCTAGTTTACAACAGCCTCAGATTCGTGGGCTCAAGTGATCTTCACATTAGCCTGCCAAGGAGGTAGAATGACAGACAGACATGTGCCATCATGCCAGGCTAATTCTAATTTCAGAGAAGGTGAGAAAGAGCTATGTACAGAATGAAAGAGCTATGTACAGAGAAGGAGCTATGTACAGAATGTGATGATGAAGTGATAACATGTTGCTTTCTCTGTTTAGAGGATAACAAATTTAATATTCGTTTAAATTATACAGGTGAGAATGAGAGTTGCAAAGCTCCTGTGTCTAAGTGTGGTGCATTTTATAATTATGGCGGCAGAGGTGAGCTTCCCTTTGTAACCCCTCTTCAGCCAGAGAACAGTGACTTGACTCATTAGTTGTAGATCCCCCTCTTCCCTTTTCATGGATGGGGTGGGGAGTGGGGGAGTGAAGTAGGGTAAGATGCGACTGAGTCTCTTACTACATCGAACCTGCATAAAAGGAATATTAAAAGTACATTTGTCCTCTCTTTTTAAATAAGTTTCTTTTTTTCTAGTTCCTCTCATTTCATTAGTTGTTTTTTATTTTGTAATTGTAATTTTTTTTTTTTTTGAGTCATTCTCATTGTTGCCCAGGCTGGAGTGCAGTGGCCGGATCACAGCTCACTGTAGCTGCAACCTCCTGGGCTCAAGTGATTTTCCCACCTCAGCCTCCGGAGTAGCTGGGACCACAGGCACACCCAAGCAGGCCCACTTAATGTTTGTATTATTAATATTAATATTACTATTACGCTCTCTTTGTCACCCTGACTGGAATGCAGAGGAACGTTCCTGGCTCACTGCAATCTCTGCCTCCCAGGGCCAAGCCATTCTCCTGCCTCAGCCTCCCGAGTATCTGGAATTACAGGCATGCATCACCACACTAGGCTAATTTTTGTATTTTTAGTAGAGATGGTGTTTCTCCATGTTTGCCAGGCTGGTCTCGAACTCGTGATCTCAAACATTCTGCCCCCCTTAGCCTTACAAAGTGCTGGGATTACAGGCATGAGCCACTTAGCATGGCCAGATATTTGTGTTTTTTCTAGATGCCGGATTTTGCCACATTGTCCAGGCTGTTTTTGAACTCCTAAGCTCAAGATACACCTGTGTCAGCCTCTCAAACTGATGGGATTACAGGCATAAGCCACCACACGCAGCCTGTTTTTTATTTAAAAAAAAAAAAAAAAACTGAAATAAGTTTTGGTAGAATTTTTTTTTGAGACCGAGTCTTGCTGTCATCCAGGCTGGAGTTCAGTGGTATGATCTCGGCTCACTGCAACCTCTGCATCCTGTGATCAAATAATTCTCCTGCCTTACCCACTTGAGTATCTGGGATTATAGGTGTGCACCACCTCACCAGGCAAATTTTTCTTTTTTTTTTTTTTTTTTTTTGAGACGGAGTCTCGCTGTGTCACCCAGGCTGGAGTGCAGGGGCGTGATCTCGGCTCACTGCAAGCTCCGCCTCCCGGGTTTACGCCATTCTCCTGCCTCAGCCTCCGAGTAGCTGGGACTACAGGCGCCCGCCACCTCGCCCGGCTAGTTTTTTGTATTTTTAGTAGAGATGGGGTTTCACCATGTTAGCCAGGATGGTCTCGATCTCCTGACCTCGTGATCCACCCGCCTCGGCCTCCCAAAGTGCCGGGATTACAGGCTTGAGCCACCGCGCCCAGCCTTTTTTTTGTTTCATTTTGGTTTGAGACTGAGTTTTGCTCTTGTTGCTGAGGCTAGAGTGCAATGGCGTGATCTTGGCTCACTGCAACCTCCACCTCCTGGGTTCAAGCAATTCCCCTGCCTCAGCCTTCCTAGTAGCTGGGACTACAGGCACATGCTGCAGAACTTCTTTACTATTTATTCTGCTGTTCTCTGTCACCCTGCGTGTCCAAAGTCTATAGTGTCAGATTATCACGAAACAACTGCATGGTAAGTGTAGAGTCCTTATAGCTTTCTCCACTCAGCATATCCAGTTCTGCAATGCATCATCCAAAGCTGCCTTTGCCAACCTGCGGCACGGTCGGGGGAATTAAGAATTTCCTAGTAGAATATAAAACAATTCAGAGCAAGACCTAAGCGGATAGGACACGTTGGTGGAAGTTCTGTCAATGCAGTATCACTAGCAGCTTTATCAGCCACTAGACTATTCTCTGCAGCCTCCTTCCTGTCATTTCCTGTGGCAAACTCTGCCAGATACCTGTGTAGTCCCCTTTCATTTTATAATAGAAAACCTTGGACTTGCCAGTGTTAGCTGCTGGAATGAGGGGTTTGTCCGGCACATCCAGAATGTCACAACAGATTAATGTTAGCTCAGTCTCAAATATTTGTGAATATCCCCGAATCATTCCTAGGCTGTCTTCTCCTCCCTTGTTTTCTTCTTCCTGTTCAATGCAGCTGCTTATTCTCCAGGAGGCCCTTATAGCTCCAATCACATTCTTACATGCAACAGAGAGAAGGTTTCTTTCTCCAACAGTCAGCTCCACATCCATCTTTGCTGCTTTCTTCATGGTATCACTCAGCCTGCTTGGCCCACTTCACCTGGTGCACCAGATCCTCTTGATCACCCATAGTGGCAGCAGCTCCAGCAGGGTCTGCACTACGAATGGAAGTGGATAGTGTCTCCAGACTTTCTTTCTTTTCTTTTCTTTTCTTTCTGTTCTTTTCTTTCTTTCTTTTTTTAACAGAGTCATGCTCTGCCACCCAGGCCGGAGTGCAGTGGTGCGATCTGAGCTCACTGTAGCCTTCCCCTCCCAGGTTCAAGCAATTCTCCTGCCTCAGCTTCCCCAGCAGCTGGGACTACAGGCGTGTGCTGCCATGCCGAGCTAATTTTTGCTTTTTTTTTTTTTTTTTTTTTTTTTTTTTTGAGACGGAGTCTTGCTTTATCGCCCAGGCTGGAATGCAGTGGTGTGATGTTGGCTCACTGCAACCTCCGCCTTCTGGGTTCAAGCAATTCTCCTGCCTTAGCCTCCCGAGTAGCTGGGACTACAGGCATGTTCCACCATGCCCAGCTAATTTTTTGTATTTTTAGTAGAGACGGGGTTTCACCGTGTTAGCCAGGATGGTCTCCATCTCCTAACCTCGTGATCCGCCCACCTCAGCCTCCCAAAGTGATGGGATTGCAGGCATGAGCCACCATGCCCGGCCAATTTTTGTATTTTTAATAGAAATGGGGTTTCACCATGTTGGCCAGAATGGTCTTCATCTCCTGATCTTGTGATCCACACGCCCTTAGCCTCCCAAAGTGCTGGGATGACAAGCATGAGCCACTGCACCTGGCCTTAATTTGAACTTTAAATGGATTCCAGTCCTCTCGAAATAATAATAATAAAAAAAAGCAAAAGGAGAGCAAAAACAGTGGATTAGACTCAAATCACCTTGAACATTATCATCTCACGGCTTTAACCCACCTACACGGCTCCATGTCCCTTGCAGGCCTCTCCTCTGAGCTCTACAATCTTGTGTCCAGTTGTCTGCTCAGCTCCCTGCTGGGACATCAAACAGGCATCTCCACCTTCCCGTGTCCATAAGTGACTTCCTAAACCCCCAAACAAATTCCCTTACTGTCCTACGTGACAGTGTACTTCTGGAAGTTTAGCCAAACTTGACAGCATGTATTTTAAGTATGGGGGATAAATTACATTGTTTGTAAGTGTTGTCATTTATACTGTAAAGAGAAATGTGCATGTATACATAAAAGGAGTGAGAAAATACATCATTTCCAAAATTCTTTTGAGGTGTGGGGGAAAAATGTTTCAAGACCTCATCCCTATGGATCTGTGCTCCCAGGACCCCTCTGACCTCATCTCCTGCCTGCGTCTTCCTCGCTTTCTCTGCTCCAGCCATGAGACGGAATCTCACTCTGTCTCCCAGGCTAAAGTGCAGTGGCATGATCTCAGTGCATTACAAGAAAGTAGTGTTTCCATAATTGTGCTTAGAGCTCTGTGGTGCATGAGTGGATAAACTGTTGAGCAGGAACCTAGGAGAGCTAGGATGACAAAGTTCAAGTCCATTAAAACTAGCAAGATGTATTCCTTACTGCTCACACATGAATGATGACTGTAAGATGTTTACAGTTAAGGAAAGCAGCTTAATAGTACCTGCAAGGACAAACTTCTAAAGAAACACAATGTCCTTATGACCCAATATCCCATGACAATGTATGCTTCTAAGATAATTACAGTCATGCTTTCAAGTACTCCCACACTAAAATACCAAGGATAGCTTTTCTTTTCTTTTTTTCCTTTTTAATGTAGTTTCACTCTTGTCATCCAGGCTGGAATGCAATGGCACAGTCTTGGCTCACTGCAACCTCCACCTTCCGGGTTCAAGCAAGTCTCCTGCCTCAGCATCCTGAGAAGCTAGGATTACAATCATGCGCCACCACGCCCGGCTAACTGTTGCATTTTCAGTAGAGATGGGGTTTCACCATGTTGGCAAAACTGGTCTCAAATTCCTGACCTCAGGTGATCCCCCTGCCTCGGCCTTCCAAAGTGCCAGGATTACAGGTGTGAGTCACCCCACCGACCAAGGATAGCCTTAAATTGACAAAGTAATAAGTTTTGTAACACTGTCAGTCCACTGGCAGGTAGGCATACCTTAGTTTTTACCTGAGCGCCTATGTAAGTAAAACTTAAAGAATAGGTGTTCCCTTCGTTTTTGAGGACGCCCTACTGTGTAACTGGTAGCTTGTTTTTTGTTTGTTTGTTTTGTTTTTTGAGACGGAGTCTTGCTCAGGCGTGAGCCATTGTGTCCAGCTGTATTTATTATTATTATTATTTATTGTTTCTTTTTGAGACGGAGTTTCACTCTTGTTGCCCAGGCTGGAGTGTAATGGTGCAATCTTGGCTCACTGCAACCTCCATTTCCTGGGCTCAAGTGATCCTCTTCCCTCAGACTCCTGAATAGCTGGGAATATAGGCGCACGCCACCACGCCAGGCTAATTTTTGTATTTATAGGAGAGACGGGGTTTCTCCATATTGGTCAGGCTGGTCTCGAACTTACAACTTCAGGTCGGCCGGGCGCGGTGGCTCAAGCCTGTAATCCCAGCACTTTGGGAGGCCGAGACGGGTGGATCACGAGGTCAGAAGATCGAGACCATCCTGGCGAACACGGTGAAACCCCGTCTCTACTAAAAAATACAAAAAACTAGCCGGGCGAGATGGCGGGCGCCTGTAGTCCCAGTTACTTGGGAGGCTGAGGCAGGAGAATGGCGTAAACCCGGGAGGCGGAGCTTGCAGTGAGCTGAGATCCGGCCACTGCACTCCAGCCCGGGCGACAGAGCGAGACTCCGTCTCAAAAAAAAAAAAAACTTCAGGTCACCTGCCCTCCTTAGTAATAGATCTGTATTACAAATGTGCTGGCATAACTAACTGGATATTCACATGGAAAAGAGTAATGTATCCCTATCTCACAAAAGCAAAATTAAAGTATCCCTATCTCACAAAAGCAAAATTTTATTTTAAAAGTAAAAAAAAAAAAAAAAAAAAAAAAGCCGGGTGCGGTGGCTTATGCCTGTAATCTCAGCACTTTGGGAGGCTGAGGCAGGGGGATCACGAGGTCAAGAGATCGAGACAATCCTGGCCAATATGGTGAAACCCCGTATCTACTAAAAATACAAAAAATTAGCCAGGCATGGTGACAGGCGCCTGTAATCCCAATTACTAGGGAGGCTGAGGCAGGAGAATTGCTCGAACCCGGGAGATGGAGGTTGCAGTGAGCTGAGATCGCGCCATTGCACTCCAGCCTGGGCAAAAAGAGCGAAACTCCGTCTCCAAAAAAAAAAAAAAAAAAAGAGACGAGGAATGGAGCCCCGCGGGAGGGGATGTTACTTTGTCTCCCAGGCTGGCCTAGACCGCCAGGCTCAGCGATCCTCCCGCCGCTGCTTCCTGAGTAGCTGGGATCTCAGGCTCCCACATTCTTGCTGTGTTTAAGCAGCAGGTGGTGACCTCACTCCTCCCTGGCCTGAGCACTCCGTCCCGCACCCCAGGCAAAGGCCCTAGGGAAGTGTCTGAAGCTGAGCACAGGGTGGACTCTCCCTCCCAGGTAAATGGAGAATAGAAAGGGAGAGGATTTCTATTCTGTTCTGTGGGCCGTCAGCATGAAAATGTAAGTTTCGACCAGGCAGGGCTTTGAATTTTACGTTCTAGTTTGCATCCTTTTTCCAGACAATTCCAGGGCTTTGGAATCACGCTTCAGCCTTCCTGGCCGCTCTCACCTCCAAAACCCGGAGAACAGGCGCTGGGAGAGAGGCTGAGAGAGGCACGGGTCCCTCTGCGGCCCGGTACTCTACTGATAGTAAAGGGCAAGGTCTCTCCGCCTTGCGCCCCGCCCCTACCTCGCCCAGGCCCCGCCCCTACCTCGCCCAGGCCCCGCCCACCTCCTCGTTGGCTCCACCCAGGCCTGGTTTCCTGCGCGCGCAGATTCACGCAGCCCAGGAAGCAGACCACGTGGAGTGAAAGTCACGCTGCTGCGGTGAGTTTTGCTCTGTGTTGTATTAAGTCAGCGCTCCCCGGTCCCGGCACTTCTGTACCTGGAACGTGGGGTCCCCGTACACCTGAAAGTTCTACCCCTTCTTCCTTCCCCCAGAGCAAACGCAGACCTTCTCCTGGGAATTCGGAAGTCGCTTCTTTTTGGTTTAAAGTCGCCCTGAGGGTGGTCCCATTACCGGTCTTCTGCTATAGGGCAATGCATACACTTCCTGACGCGTAGTTTTCCTGCTCAAAACCGTTTTTTGACTCCTTCCGCACTGCGCTTTTTAAAGTCCTCACCCCGAGAGGTAGATTCCCACCCTGCGCGTCTCCCAGACTCACCCTCATCGGTCCCTGGAGCACAGCGCCGCGACCCCAGTCCCTGGGAGGCCACGGTCTCTGCCTCATCCTGCGATCCTGCGGATCCTACCCTTGTCCGAAGGTGTCGTTGCCCCCCACCTTCCTGCTCCTCATGCTGGGCCCTGCTGCTCCCCAGGTGTCGCCTCCACAGTCACCGCTTTCTCTGAGCCCACGTTGGGGAGGTACCCGGGACCTGTCCTGTGACACGGGGTGTTCTTGCCTGCCCAGCTCCAGCCCTTGGAAAATGTGCTCCTCCCGGACGCAGGCGTCTTACTCCAAACCCTCGTGTGATTGGGCCAAAGGGATCAGGAGACAGAGAGAGGGACTGACCTGAGACAGAAAAGAAGAATGAGAAAGACACAAATCAGATGGCAAAGTAGAGGATGGTGAGGGATTTCCCAAGAAACAACAAAATTGAGAAAGAAAAGATAAGAAAGGAAGAGGAGAAAAGCAACGGGAGAAATGTAGAGAAAAGCTAGATGTACAGAGAAATGAAGGATAGACAGCAAGGTATGGAGAGGGGCAGAGGTGTGGAGGCTCATCAGAGTGAGGAAGAGGAGGAGGGATTTGGAGCCAGGACAAACAGAGCAGAGTGGTGCTGGTGGCAGGAAGAACAGCAGGAGAACCACAGTAGGGAGGACACTTGGGGATCTGGGGTGCCAGAGAGGGGCCACGGGGTTACAACAGGGAAGAGAGAATTTAACAGGGAGAGCAGAGGAGGCGAAGAGATGGGAGAAGAGGCGGAAATCTATGGAGGTTGAGGACGATCGAAAGATTGGGGAGAAGGAGCAAAGGAGCAACAAGAGGTTAAATAAGTTGCGAGGATAGAGTCCGGGTAATTTTTGTATTTTAGTAGAGACAGGGTTTCACCATGTTGGCCAAGCTGGTCTCGAACTCCTGACCTCAGGTAATCCACCCACCTTGACCTCCCAAAGTGCTGGAATTACAGGTGTAGCCACGGCAGCTGTCCACCCACGTATTCTTGATTGAAGAAATTTGCTTATGTCTTAGTTCTTTTTTTTTCTTTTTTTAATTTTTTTGAGATGTAGTCTTGCTCTGTCGCCCAGGCTGGAGTGCAGTGGAGCAATCTCCGCTCACTGCAAGCTCTGCCTCCCGGGTTCACACCATTCTCCTGCCTCAGCCTCCTGAGTAGCTGGGACTACAGGCGCCCGCCACCACGCCTGGCTAATTTTTTCTATTTTTAGTAGAGACGGAATTTCACTGCCTCAGCCAGGATGAACACTTCTGCATTTTATAAATGTTACTGAGATTTTCTTCTAAGGAAGAATTCAATGTTGGGAGTCAATTTCATCAGAACCTTTCAAAAGAATCTTTAGCCCAGGTATGTGAAAGATGCTTCTCTAATTTTAAGAATGGAGTGATAAGACCAAGCCTTCCCATTAGCCTTTCCAGGCCCCCATGTAAGAATTCAGGCACACCTTCTCACTCATCTCAGACCTTCTCAGGGTAACATGGTGAAAATGTTTCCCACTCTGAGCCCCAGTGAGCCCCCCTGCAACTTGATGATGAAGGGCTAGACCAGAAAAGCTCAACTGGAGGTTGACCAGGAGTGATCCTGACCCCTGAAATCATTGGCAAAATAAAGTGCAGGTCTGGGTGTCGCTTTTCTTCTGGGAGAGAGGAGTGCCCAGTTGTAATTAGAATTTTCAATAAGATGCAGTACCCCAAAAATGAAAAAAAAAAAAAAAAAAAAGCAGAAGAATGGAAGAAACAGAGTTATACCCTCAGAAACAGAGAGCATCTTCGGAGGCCTTTGTATGAGGATATCACAGCTGCGTCTAAAGCAGGTCGTGTCAGTCCCTGGCAGGGAACCCTCCACCGGCTTCCCGTGTTCCCCGGGACAAAAGCCCAACGCCTCACTGTGGCTCCACAGCCCTGTGTCCAGGGCCCCTGCCAGTGTCCAGCCTCCTCCTGGGAGCTTGCCTTCATCTCCTGACTCCCTCTGCCCCTGTCACATTTGCTTTTCTCTTTTCCCAGATATCAAAACCCTTCGTGTCTCAGTTCACTGTCCCTGCTCTTATTCTGTTTCTAAATGAAGATGGCACTGTCCCTTTCTCCTTCAGGTCTAGGCTCAGAGATGCCTCCCATGCCCTCCCACCCCCATCTGAAGTTCCCTCTGCCCGTCAGTGTCTATCAGATTACTCAAGTTTTCTTATCTCTGTGTCAATCCCATCAGAAATGCACTTTTTAATTTTATTTTAATTTTTTTTTATTTTTCAAACAGAGTCTCACTTTGTCCTCCAGTCTGTGAGTGCAGTCTTGTGATCTTGGCTCACTACAACCTCTGTCTCCTGAATTCAAGTGATTCTTGTGCCTCAGCCTCCCAAGTAGCTGAGATTGCAGGTGTATGCCTACACACCCAGCTAATTAATTGTATTTGTATTTGTATTTTGTTTTATTTTATTTTTGAGTCTTACTCTGTCACCCAGGCAGGAGTGCAATGGCACATTCTCGGCTCACTAAGAACTCCATTCCTCAGGTTCAAGTGATTTTCCTACCTCAGCCTCCCATGTAACTGGGATTACAGATGCCCACCAAGCCTGGCTACTTTTTGTATTTTTAGTAGAGACGGCGTTTCATCATGTTGGCCAGGCTAGTCTCGAATTCCTGACCTCAAGTAATCCACCCACCTCAGCCTTTCAGAGTGCTAGTGTTACAGGCATGAGCCATGGCGCCCAACCCAATTTTTGTATTTTTAGTAGAGACAGGGGTTCACCATGCTGGCCAGGCTTGTCTCGAACACCTGAGCTCAAGTTATGTTTCTATCTCAGCTTCCTAAGTAGCTGGGACCACAGACACACAGACGTGCACCACCATACATGGCTAAGCTTTTGCGTTTTTGGTAGAGATCTCCTGAAGAGATCTCCTGAAGAGCTCATCCCAGCCCAGCTCCCCACTGCTGTGTGTGTGTGTGTGTGTGTGTGTGTGTGTGTGTGTGTGGTGGCTTCTCCAGGAGGGGAGTTTTCCTGTAGGAATTTTTTGTTCCTGGTGCGGTGGGCAGCAGAGGGAACCGTATTTCCTCAGGGTGAGGTCTCCTTTGTATGTGGCGTTGTGTTTCAGGGATGGGGTGTGTTGTTTGTAAGCAATAAACAACATATTTTTAACATTCAAGATTGAATTCTAAAGACTCTTGGTCCATGAGGAAGAAACCCGGAAGAGGAAGAGGAAAGCAAAGGAGTCAGGGATGGCTCTTCCTCAGGTGAGATGATATTCTCGGTGGATTGTTCTGTCTCCTTCCTTTCAGAAACACTGGGGCTTGGAGTTGGGAATCTTCTGAGTCTGAAGCGTCCTGCCTGACAGGTTTGCTCACACTCACCCATGCCTTCCCTCAGTCCCTCTCATCGCACTTAGATTCCGTCTCTCGTGACCCAGTGACATGAACTTGGGAAGAGGCAGCACTGGGCATGGGCCTGGGAAGGGCTCACACCAGACATGGATGGAGACGGGGTGAGGGTCCCGTGGTGTGAGTGCTGTTGGGCAGCAGGGATTGTTCAGGGGCCACATCTGGATGCACTGTCAGCTCTCTGTGGACCAGGATTAGAGCAGCTGCCAATGGAAGTCACCTATTAATGTGCACAAAATACGTGGTAAATTCTAGAAAAGGAGACCAATAAGGGAAAACCTTTTCTCTCTGATTTTATACTACATTTTTAGGTAATTGAGTGAGTTACTGTGTTTCTGACTCCAAAAATCTTATTAATTAGAACAGAAAGTTCATACATAGACATGAATAATACATGAATGATTCCTTCATTATTTTAAGAATATGAAATCAACATAAATAATAGCAGGAGATTCATTAAATCATTCTTAGCACATTTAACTCACAAAGACTGTGGTGTTACTGTGGAGAGACTTGTGAAACAAGTGTTTTTTGTAAAAGTGGTTACAATTTTTCTCAAATATGGGAGTAGAGTATTTCTTTTTTATCCTAGAGGATAAAGTCATATTCTCATTCCATCTATTATTATTATTATTATTATTATTATTATTTCTTCTGAAACAGAGTCTTGTTCTGTTGCCCAGGCTGCAGTGCAATGGCATGATCTCAACTTACTGCAACCTCTGCCTCGCAGGTTGAAGCGATTCTCCTGTCTCAACCAACCTAGTAGCTGGGTTTATAGGCGTGGGCCACCATACCCAGCTAATTTTTTTTGTATTTTTAGTAGATATGCGGTTTCACCATGCTGGCCAGGCTGGTCTCAAACTCCCTACCTCAGGCGATCCGCCTGCCTCGTCCTCCCAAAATGCTGGGATTACAGGTTTGAGCCACTGTGCTTGGCCAAATATTGCTACTTTTTATATTTTTAAAACCTTTACATAAATATATATATACACGTACACACACATCTGTATATATACATACATATAAACTGACACATACATATATATTTTGAAAATCTGGGGAAAATGACAACCCTTTTTATTAACATCTAATTTCTTGTGTGTCTGTGTAGGTTTTATTATTTTTCAGACATATATATACGAAGTAGATTTTCATACTTTGAGTAATTCTGTTTTCTTCTATTTTATTTTCTTTTGAGATAAGGTCTCACTCTTGTCCAGGCTGGAGTGCAGTGGCATGATCTTAGCTCACTGCAACCTCTACCCTCAGGCTCAAGTCATCCCCCAACCTCTGCCTCTGAGGTAGCTTGGTACCACCGTGCCTGGTTAATTTTTTTTGTTTTTTTTTTTTTTTTTTTTTTTGAGATGGAGTCTTACTGGAGTGCAGTGTTGCGATCTCAGCTCACTGCAACCTCTGCTTTCCTGGTTCAAGCAATTCTCCTGCCTCAGCCTCCTGACTAGCTGGGAATACAGGCAAGTTCCACCTCGCCAGGATAATTTTTTGGTATTTTCAGTAGAGATGTGATTTCACCTTGTTAGCCAGAATGGTCTCAATTTCCTAACCTCATGATCTACCCACTTCACCCCCCTCAAAGTGTTGAAATTACAGGCATGAGCCACCTCGCCCAGCTTTTTTTTTTTCTTTTTGAGGCAAATTCTTGGTTTCCCAGGCTGGAGTGCAGTGGCACGAACTTGGATCACTGCAACCTCTGCCTCCCATGTTCAAGTGATTCTTCTGTTTTGGCCTCCCAAGTAGCTGGGATTACAGTCAAATGCCATCACCCCTGGGTAATTTTTTTGTATGTTTAGGAGAGACAGTGTTTCACCATTTTGGCCACACTGGTCTTGAACTCCTGACCTCAGGTGATCCGCCTACTTCAGCCTCACAGCGTGCTGGGGTTACAGGCATGAGCCACCATGCCCAGCCCCATCAATTATTATTAAATATATGTTGTTACATTTAAACATCACATGATGTATATATTTGTTTTTTGGTAACACCCCAAGCAAAGCTGCAGCTTAGGTCCTTGGCCATACAGCATCTCCTTTCCCGGTGACGTCCTCCACCCTCTTTCCAACCTCACTGGGGAGCCACTATTGTCAGTTCTGTGCTGGGATTACAGGCATGTGTCATTGCGCCCGGCCTAAATTTTACTGTGGATGTTATCATCTTCAAAGACATCAGTCGTGCTCTCTCACCTACATAATGAATGTCACTTGGTGTGTCAATAAAAGTTTCAAACATTTCTATAAAAGGAACCCTATGTTGATTTTTTATTTATTTCTTGCGTTTTTCACAAACATAAGAAATTCATACTGAGAGTGTGTCTTGACGTCTTCTCAAAGTGTAATAAAGACATCATGTGGTGAGAAATCCCTTACTCAAATTTGTCAGAACATTCACTACAACTAAATCCATGCTTTCCCCTCTCTCCTCTTCTCATCTTCTGTAAAGATAAGAACTCCTCCCACAACCATTTCCTTAAAATGTGTTTTCATTTCAGGGTCTACTGACATTCAGGGATGTGGTCATAGAATTCTCTCAGGAGGAGTGGAAATGTCTGGACCCTGCTCAGAGGACTTTATACAGAGACGTGATGCTGGAGAATTATAGGAACCTGGTCTCCCTGGGTGAGGATAACTTCCCTGCTGGGGATGTGCCCTTGTGTATCTTTGCCTTTTCTCTTGTTGCCTCTTGGGAGCCTCATCCTTGCTTGACTAAAATGGAAGCCATATTGATTTTGAAATGAAAAGCTTCATGATGTAGCATCTGGACTTTCACTGTCCCGTTTGTTTAGGTCTTCTGCTTTCTTCGTGATACCTCAGTGAGGTTTCCAGGACTAAAGTAGGCATAAAAGCTTAGGGAAAGCTGGCGCTTTGGGAGGCCGAGGCATGTGGATCACTACAGGTCAGGAGTTCGAGACCAGCCTGGCCAAGATGGAGAAACGCCATCTCTACTAAAAACACAAAAATTAGCCAGTCATCGTGGCACATACATGTAATCCTAGCTCCTAGAAAGGCTGAGGAAAGAAAATCACTTGAAGCCAGGAGGTCAAGGTTGCAGTGAGCAGAGAACACACCACTGCACTCCAGCCTGGGCAATACAGCAAGACTCTCTTAAAGAAACAAAAACAAAAATAAAACCTTACGGTAGACTTTAAACATATCCAGTTTCCTGTCTGCTTCTCCTGTGCTTTTGATTTAGTAGTTTTTGGAAGAGAGCTCCATGTCCACATATTACATATTACAATACTCCCCAAGCATTCAGAAGGAGGCAGTCAGAGGAGGAATTTATAAAACCTTTTCCTAGATCATCTGCAATGTCTTCTTTCCTACAGAAACATAGAGTTGGGACTCCAGAAAAGCTCCAGCACGTCATAGTCATTTCTTTTTATAAGCAGGAGCCTCTGACCTGTTAAGCCTGTTAAGCAGGAGTCTCCACGTTGCAGCAAGGGTTCAAGAGAAGCCTGGCCAACATGGTGAAACCCCGTCTCTATTAAAACTACAAAAATCAGCTGTGCATAGTGGTGTGCACCTGTAATCCCAGCTACTTGGCCAGCTGAGGCCGGAGAATCACTTGAACCTGAGAGATGCAGGTTACAATGAGCCAAGATCACGCTGCTGCAGTCAAGCCTGGGTGACAAAGGGAAACTCTAGACTGAAGAGGAAGAATCACTTGAGGTAGCAGAATCGTGCCACTATACTCCAGCCTGGGTGTTAGAGCATGACTGGATCTGAAAAACAAACAAAAAGGGAAATAGCTTACACTGGGAGGCTTAAGACACAGACATTTATTTCTCATGAATTTGGAAAGTGGGAAATTCAAGAGTGAGGTGCCAGCCACATTAGTTCCTGGTGAGAGCCTTCTTCATGGTTTAGCCCAGCCATCTTCCTCCTGTGTTTTAATATGGTGGAAAGAGGAACAGGCAATAGCTCTTTAATGTCTCTTTATAAATGCACTGGTCCTATTCACAAGTAATCAACACCCATGACTCAGTTCTCTCAAGGTCTGCATCTGCAGGAACACCCTATTAGAGAATACCAAATCTACCGAAGCTGATTTGAAAAATATTTATCTTATTTTATTTTTTTGAGAAGGAATATCATCCTGTCATCCAGGCTGGGGTACAGTGGCATGATCTTGGCTCACTGCAACCTCCACCTCCCGGGTTCAAATGATTCCTGCCTCAGACTCCCAAGTAGCTGGGATTACAGGCACCTGCCACCATGCCCAACTAATTTTTTTTTGTATTTTTAGTAGAGATGGGCTTTCACCTTGTTGTCCAGGCTGGTCTTGAACTCCTGGCCTCATGATTCACCTGCCTCAGCCTGCCAAGGTTCTGGGATTACTGGTATGTGTCACAGCACCTGGCCATTAGTCAATTCTCATTCCTTATAATGCTGTGTATTTTCTTGACTTCATATATCAGAAGGTAGTGATCTTAACATGTATTTCAGGTCTTATGTTGTGTACTGGTGGTAAGTACAAGTTTTGGCTTTTTTCTCAAGAGGGAATTGTTTAGAATTCTTCAGCCTGTATAAACTACTTGTTATTTTCTTGCTTGTTTTATAATGGGTTGCAATATTTGATTAATTGATTTCTATGATTTTACAAGTGACTTTTCAGTATGTGGTATGCAATATAACTGACACACTCTACTCGTTAATGTCATCAAGTGGCATTAGGTGCAGTGGCTCATGCCTCTAATCCCAGGACTTTGGGAAGCCAAGACATGCGAATCACCTGAGGTCAGGAGTTTGAGACCAGCCTGGCCAACATGGTGAAACCCCATCTCTACTAAAAATACAAAAATTAGTGGGCTGGGTGTGGTAGCTCACACCTGTAATCCCAACACTTTGGGATGCCAGGGTGGGCGGATCACAGGGTCAGGAGATCAAGACCGTCCTCGCTTACATGGTGAAACCCCATCTCTACTAAAAATACAAAAAATTAGCCAGGTATGGTGGCAGGCATCTGTAGTCCTGGCTGCTTGGGAGGCTGAGGTGGGAGAATGGTGTGAACCTGGGAGGCGGAGCTTGCAGTGAGCCAAGATCACGCCACTGCACTCCAGTCTGGGAGACAGAGCAAGACTCTGCCTCAAAAAAAAAAATTAGGTAGGGGGCATGGTGGTAAGTGCCTGTAATCCCAGGTGCTCAGGAGGCTGAGGCAAGAGACTCACTTGAACCCAGGAGGCAGAGGTTGCAGTAAGCCAAGATCTCCAGGCTGGGTGACAGTGAGACTCCATCTCAAAAAAATAAAAATTCTAAAAACTAAAAACAAAAGTCACAACATGCCTGTTACTCATGGATATAGTTAATTTTGTAACAGTTATTCAGAAAAATATGGTATTAACATTTTATTTTTTTTGAGATGGAGTCTTACTCTGTTGCCCAGGGTGGAGTGCAGTGGCATGATCTCAGCTCACCACAATCTTTGTCTCTTTAGTTCAAGCGATTATCCTGTCTCAGCCTCCCAAGTACATAGGATTACAGGCACCCGGGACCATGACCAGCTAGTTTTTGTATTTTTAGTAGAGACAGGGTTTTGTCATGTTGGCCAGGCTGGTCGAACTCCTGACTTGAGGTGATCCGCCTGCCTAGGCCTCCCAAAGTACTGGGATTACAGGTATGAGGCACCACCCTCTGCCTTTTTTTGCTTTTTGGGATGGAGTCTCACTTTGACACCCAGGTTGGGGTGCAGTGGTGTGATGTTGGCTCACCGCAACCTTTGCATCTTGGCTTAGCGCGATTCTTGTACCTCAGCCTCCGGAGAAGCTGGGAATACAGGTGTGGGCCACCATACCTGGCTAATTTTTGTAATCTTTTGTTATTTTGTCAATACCATGATTGTTTGACAATACAGAATTTCCATTGATCTTGACTATCCTTACAACAGCTTGTTGTGAATTATTTACCAATATAGTATATTGTCTGGTTTTTTAGCAGTTATTTGTATATACTAAATATGCTGTAAATATGAAGAATGTACGTTTTTCTTTTTTGATGTGACACTGATATGCTTTTTGCACAGTGTGATACACTTTAGAGTGTCAGTGGAAAAACACTTCTTACTTTAGGCTTATGCATGTTTGTGCCCTGTCAGTGTTTTGTTAATAATATTGGAAATGGCTTCCATAGAAATGATTTGAAGTACATGGAATCGTCCTTTATTTATTAAAGAATCTTACTCCTTTTGTGTTCCTAAACTTTGAAGCTCAAGTTCGGGAAGTTTAAAATAAGTATTGTTTTTTGTGTCATAGTTACATATTTCAGTATTATATACCATCTGTACTTAATTGGAAACCTATTGATGTTTATATTTCACAGATATCTCTTCCAAATGCATGATGAAGACATTGTCATCAACAGGGCAAGGCAATACAGAAGTGATCCTCAAAGGGACATTACAAAGACAAGCAAGTCATCACATTGGAGAATGTTGCTTCCAGGAAATTGCGACAGATATTCATGACTTTGTTTTTCAGTGGCCAGAAGATGAAACAAATGACCATGAAGCACCCATGACAGAAATGAAAAAGTTGACAGGTAGTACAGATCGATGTGATCAAAGGTTTGCTGGAAACAAGCCTATTAAAGATCAGCTTGGATCAAGCTTTCATTCACATCTGCCTGAACTGCACATATTTCAGCCCAAAGGGAAAATTGGCAATCAAGTTGAGAAGTCTATCAACAATGCTTCCTCAGTTTCAACATCCCAAAGAATTTCTTGTAGGCCCAAAATCCACATTTCTAATAAGTATGGGAATAATTCCCTCCATTCTTCATTACTCAGAAAAAAACGGAATGTAAACATGAGAGAAAAATCTTTCCAATATGTTGACAGCAGCAAAGCCTTCAATTGTAACTCACTCTTTAAAAAACATCAGATAACCCATTTAGGAGAGAAACAGTATAAATGTGATATATGTGGGAAGGTCTTTAATCAGAAGCGATACCTTGCATGCCATCGTAGATGTCACATTGGTGAGAAACCTTACAAGTGTAATGAATGTGGCAAGACCTTCAGTCACAATTCATCCCTCTTCATTCACAAAGCACTTCATACTGGAGAGAAACCTTATGAATGTGAAGAATGTGACAAAGTTTTCAGTCGCAAATCACACCTTGAAAGACATAGGAGAATTCATACTGGAGATAAATCTTACAAATGTGAAGAATGTGACAAACTTTTCAGTCACAAATCGTATCTTGAAAGACATAGGAGGATGCATACTGGAGAAAAACCATACAAATGTAAGGTTTGTGACAAGGCTTTCGTGTGTAATTCATATCTGGTAATACATACTACAATTCACACTGGAGAGAAACCTTACAAGTGTATTGAATGTGGCAAGTTTTTTAATCAACGCTCAACCCTTGCCTACCATCATAGACTTCATACTGGAGAGAAACCTTACAAATGTGAAGAATGCGATAAAGTTTTCAGTCGCAAATCACACCTTGAAAGACATAGGAGAATTCATACTGGAGAGAAACCATACAAATGTAAGATTTGTGACAAGGCTTTTGCATGTAATTCATATTTGGCAATACATAGTATAATTCACACTGGAGAGAAACCATACAAGTGTAATGAATGTGGCAAGTTTTTTAATCAACGATCAACCCTTGCAGGACATCGTAGAGTTCATACTGGAGAGAAACCTTACAAATGTGAAGAATGTGACAAAGTTTTCAGTCGCAAATCACACCTTGAAAGACATAGGAAGATTCATACTGGAGAGAAACCATATAAATGTAAGGTTTGTGACAAGGCTTTCCAGAGGGATTCACACCTCGCACAACATCAGAGAGTTCACACTGGAGAGAAACCTTACACATGTAATGAATGTGGCAAGGTTTTTAGTATAAAAGCAAACCTTGCATGTCATCATAAACGTCATACTGGAGAGAAACCTCACAAATGTTACAAATGTGAAGAATGTGAGAAAGTTTTCAGTCGCAAATCATACCTGGAAAGACATAGGAGGATTCATACTGGAGAGAAACCATACTATTGTAAGGTTTGTGACAAGGCTTTCCAGAGTGATTCACACCTGGCACAACATCAGAGAGTTCATACTGGAGAGAAACCTTACAAGTGTACTGAGTGTGGCAAGACCTTCCATCGGATATCATCCCTTGTAAGCCATCGTAGGCTTCATACTGGAGAGAAACCTTACAAGTGTAATGAATGTGGCAAGACTTTCACTAGAAATTCAGGCCTTGTAATTCATAAGGCAATTCATACTGGAGAGAAACCTTACAGGTTTTAATCCATCAACATGGACATCTTGCACAACATCAGAGAGTTCATACTGGAGAGAAACTTTACAAGTGTAATGAGTGTGGCAAGACCTTCAGTTACACATCATCCCTTGTATGCCATCATAGACTTCATACTGGAGTGAAACCTTACAAGTGTAATGAATGTGGCAAGGATTTTAATCAACAAGGACATCTTGCACAACATCAGAGAGTTCATACTGGAAAGAAATTTTACAAGTGTAATGAGTGTGGCAAGACCTTCAATCAGATGTCATTTCTTCCACACCGTCATAGACTTCATACTGGAGAGAAACCTTACAAGTGTAATGAATGTGGCATGGATTTTAATCAACAGTCACACCTTGCAAGTCATCATAGACTTCATATTGCAGAGAAATCTTACAAATGTGAAGAATGTGACAAACTTTTCAGTTGCAAATCACAGCTTGAAAGACATAGTAGAATTCATACTGGAGAGAAACCATAGAAATGTAAGGTTTGGGACAAGACTTTTGGGAGTGATTCACACCTGGCAACACACACACACAAAACATACTGGAGAGAAACCTTACAAGTGCAATGAATGTGGCAGAGCCTTTAGTGGGCAGTCACCACTTACTCACCATCAAGTAATCCATGGTATAGGGAAACTTGACTAATGTAATGATTGTCACAAAGTTTTCAGTAATGCTATAATCATTGCAAATCTTTGGAGAATCCGTAATGAAGAGAGATCTTACAAGTGTAATAAATGCGGCAAATTTTCAGACATCATTCATATATTGCGGTTCATCAGCAAACTCATGCTGAAGAGGAACCTTTTGCCTGTAATCCCAGCACTTTGAGAGGCCAAGACAGGTAGCTCACTGGAGGTCAGGAGTTTTAGAACAGCCTGGCCGAGGCCGGGCGCGGTGGCTCAAGCCTGTAATCCCAGCACTTTGGGAGGCCGAGATGGGCGGATCACGAGGTCAGGAGATCGAGACCATCCTGGCGAACACAGTGAAACCCCGTCTCTACTAAGAAATACAAAAAATAGCCGGGCGAGATGGCGGGCGCCTGTAGTCCCAGCTACTCGGGAGGCTGAGGCAGGAGAATGGCGTGAACCCGGGAGGCGGAGCTTGCAGTGAGCTGAGATCGGGCCACTGCACTCCAGCCTGGGCTACAGAGCGAGACTCCGTCAAAAAAAAAAAAAAAACAAAAAAAAACAAAAAAAAAAACAGAACAGCCTGGCCGAGAGACATGCACCACTTTTTTCAGTCTGTCTTTTTCCTTTTTTTTTTTTGATGGAGTCTTGCTCTGTCACCCTGGTTGGAGTGCATTGGCCTGATCTCAGCTCACTGGAACTTCCGCCTCCCAGGTTCAAGTGATTCTCCTGCCTCAGTCTCCAGAGTAGCTAGGACTAAAGTTGTGTGCCACCATGCTTGGGTAATTTTTTTTATTTTTACTAGAGACTGGGTTTCACCATGTTAGCTAGGATGGTCTCGATCATCAAACCTTATGATCCACCCGCCTCCACCTTCCAAAGTGCTGAGATTACAAGCGTGAGCCACCGTTCCTGGCTTGTTTTTGGTTTCTTTAACAAAAAGTTATAGGGATTTTCATGGGTATTGTGTTGAATCTAAATAACATTCAGTTATATAATCATTCAGGAATATTAATTTTTCCAATCAATAAGGGTTGTATATCTATACATGTTTTTAATCATTCTGATCAATGTTTGTAGATTTTAAGGTACAAACTTCTCAAATTTTATGTTTATTCCTAAGTATTTCTGACCTTAAATTCTCTAGCAAATGGAAATGTTTTAATTTTTTAAATTGTTTATTGTTAATGTATGGAAATTCAACTAATTTTTGGTGCTGTTATTTTATTCTGCAAATACACTGAGTGTATTAGTTCCAGTTGTATTTTGCTTGAAACTTTGTGATTTTCTTTACAGAAGATCATGTCTTCTACAAACAAATAGAACTTTGCTTCTTTCTTTCTGATTTGGATTTATTTGATTTCTTTTGCTATTTCATTGCTCTGGCTAGGACAACCAGTATTTACTGAATAGAAGGGGTGAGAGCATTCTTGCATCATGTGAGATCCTACAGGAAAAGTATTCCTTTTTCCTTGATTGGTTATTTCCACTGCGGTCATTTCATGGATGGTCTTTGTATTGTTGAAGTAAATTTCCTTCTGTATCTATTTTGTTTAGGATTTCCATGATGACTAGATGTTGAATTTTGTGAATTGCTTTTTCTCCATCTATTGAGATGACGTGGTTTTCATCTTTCATTCTGTTCAAGTGGCATATCACATTGATTTGCTTGAATATGTTGAACCATCCTTGCATCTCAGAAATAATTGGCACTCGAATATCTACAATCCTTTTTATACCCTCTTGAATACAGTTTGCTAGTACAAGGAGTCTTCACGAAATTCAGGGAAAAAAACATAAGAAAATTGTGCATGAATATCACATTTTTTGCGCCAATATAAACCGATACAAATCTGTTATAACATCTGAACAGGGTCTAGTTTGAGGCACTCAGAAGGGTAAGACACGAGTTTGAAAAGAAACTTAAAGCAATGTAAATTCTGCAAAATTGAAACAAGAAGAAACATCAAATTTATGATGAGACCAGATGGAGTTGCTCAGGCCTGTAATCCCAGCACTTTCAGAGGCCGAGATAGGTGGGTCATGTGAGCCCTGGTATTCAAGAACAGCCTGGGAAGAATGATGAACCCCCTTCTCTACAAAAATACAAAGATTAGCTGAGCATGTTGGCCCATGCCTGCTGGTTCAGCTTCTGTGGAGTCTGCAGCGGGAGGATGGCTTGAGTCTGGGAAGTTGAAGCTACAGGGGGTGATGATCATGCTACTGTACTCCAGTGTAGGTAACTGAGAGAGATAGTGTCTCAAAAAATGAATATGGTGAAGTTCAGGTAGACTGACAATGAAATCATTGATGCTTTATGAAAAGTATGGGGATGATGCTCAAAATAAATCACTAATTTGTAAATAGATAACTCATTTTAAATTGGGAGAAGACAACATAGAAAGTGATGCATGGAGCAGCAGGCAGACCATCCACATCAGTTTTTTTTTTTTTTTTTTTTTGAGACAGAGTCTCGCTCTGTTGCCCAGGCTGGAGTGCAGTGGCCGGATCTCAGCTCACTGCAAGCTCTGCCTCCCGGGTTCACGCCATTCTCCGGCCTCAGCCTCCCGAGTAGCTGGGACTACAGGCGCCCGCCACCTCGCCCGGCTAGTTTTTTGTATTTCTTAATAGAGACGGGGTTTCACCGTGTTAGCCAGGATGGTCTCGATCTCCTGACCTCGTGATCCGCCCGTCTCGGCCTCCCAAAGTGCTGGGATTACAGGCTTGAGCCACCGCGCCCGGCCTACATCAGTTTTACAGACAAAAATAAATCTTGTTCATGCTGCAATGAAAAGGACTGACAGCTAGCAGCAGAAACAATAGTTAGGAGTTTGAGACCAGCCTGGGTAACATGGTGAATCCCTGTCTGTACTGAAAATACAACAATTAGTTGGGCATGGTGGCTGTTGCCTGTTATCCCAGCTACTTGGGGTCTGAGACAGGAGAATCACTTGAACCTGGGAGGCTGAGGTTGCAGTGAACTGAGATGGCGCCACTGGACTCCAGCCTGAGCAACATCAGTGAAACTCCAAGAAAAAAAAAGGTTTGGCTCCTTTCTTCTGTCCACCATCATGGTGTGTGCTTGACTCCACTTCTTGGCATGTCTTCTCACAAGACTTTCAGGATTACATGATTCGTGGCTAAGAAAAGCAAAATCCTCTTATTCCTCAATGGATTCAGATGAAAACTGGTAGTAAGATCAGGTACTACTGTAAAATGAGACATTTTAGAAGAGCCAAGCTGGGTGTATAAGGAATTGCATATGAGATGGCACACGTCTTTATGCCATCTGAAGATCACAATCACGTTACTATATCAAGCTGAAAATATCACCACTATCTAGAAAGTTAGACGTTTTATTGAGAATGTATTTTTTCTCTCTGGATCTGTTTTGAACACCTTGGTTGGCTGGGTTCAGTAATAAATTTTATGTGAAACCTTTCATATAAAAGTATATAAAACAATATCAGCCAGTCACAGTATTATGGCTGTCACAGCTTGTGAAAGGAAATTCAGAATTACTAAGCCAAAGGGAAAAGTCAGTCTGGGAACTGCATCAGACAAACCTGCCTTCTGTTTTATTCCTAAACAAGATAGCTACAAAGATTTTTTTTAAAAAGCTACATACGCCCCTCACAAACTGGGAGCCTCAAGATCTCCACCCTAAAATAGTTCTGTTGAATTTCACTCTGGCAATATAAACTAATACCTTATCTCCACAGGTGTGGGCAAGAACCCATCCCTCTGCACACCTGCGACAAATGTCTGTCTGATTGCTTCCCCTGTCCTATTGTTTATGTAAAAATGCAGGTCACTGAGCCAGTCTAAGGCATAAGTGACTATTCCTCCTCCCCCTCTGAAATATAAATTGTGTATTTAGTGAAAGGCTGCTGATCAAAGACTCAAGGAATGTGATCATTTGTTGTCTACCTGTGACCCAGAAACTCCCCAATTCCAGTTATTACACCTTTCCAGACAGGACCAATGTATGTGTTATATGTACTGATTGCTGTCTCGTGTGTCTGTAAAATGTGTGAAACCAAACTGCAGCCTCAACACCACGCACGGGTACACATCGTCAGGACCTCCTAGGTTCGTGTTATTTGGCCTTAGATTCCCCCTGTCCCCAGACCCAGGATGCATGTGTTTCCTTTTTCTTCACTTCTATTAAAGATGGGTCTCATTCTGTTGCCCAGGAAGGAGAGTGGTGACAGGATCACAGCTCACTGCAGCTTCAACCTCCTGGGTTCAAGGGATCCTTCCACCTCAGCCTCCAAAGTTGCTGGGACCACAGTCTCATGCCACTGCAGCAGGCAAAATTTTGTGTTCCTGGTAGAGATGAGCTTTCACCATGTTGCCCAAGATGGTCTCGAACTCCAGGGCCGAAGCGATCCAGCTGCATCGGCCTCCCAAAGTGTTGGGATTGCAGGCATAAGCCACCACGCCCGGCTTGTTTCTTAATGAAAAAAAGAAAAATAGGCCAGGTGCTGTGGCTCATGCCTGTAATCCCAGCATTTTGGGAGGCCATGGCGGGCGGATCACTTGAGGTCAGGTATTTGAGAACAGCCTGGCTAACATGGTGAATCCTCGTCTCGACTAAAATATAGAAATTAGCTTGGTTCGTTGGTGAGTGAGTGAGTGTAAAGCTACTCTGGAGGCTGAGGCAGGAGAATGGCTTGAATTCGGGAGGGGGAGGTTACAGTGAGCCAAGAGCATGCAACCGCACTCCAACTGGGCAACTGAGTGAGATTCCATCTAAAATAAAAAACTTCTCAAATAAGCTTTGGTAGAATCTTATGAGCTCACATCATTGTTTTCCAAATATAACATGTGTTCAAAATTTTCTTCTTTGACCCCAAATTTATATATAGATATGTATATATTTAACCTACTATAATAGTTTTTCTCTGAAATGTATTGTGTTCCGTTTGCATTGAGGACTGCATATATAGTTTTTCTCTGAAATTTATTGTGTTCCATTTGCATTGAGGACTGCATGCTTTCTAGTGTGTATCATATATTGGAAACATTTTCTAGTACCTGATAAGTGATTTTAGGTTGTTTTAGTGTGTACCTAATAAAAATATCAAGGAACTTTTTCTTTATGCTAACGTCAAAATTTAGTTCAGGTAACCTATTATTCCATTTTCTTTCTTTATGTCATCTGATTAAATCGTGAGCTGTGAGCTTCTAAGTAAAAGTTCCCCTCAAGCTCCTCTGGTCCATAATATTCTTTGCAGATGTTGAAGGATGGGCTGGATTGACTTGGAACCTTTTTCCAGCAGAGCCCTTGTGTTCATGAAGAAAACATTTGCTCAGATCTGATTTGTACCGCTGCCTCTCTTTCGGTGTTTTAAACACCTGTAGCTATGTGTTCACAATTGTGTTTAGTTTCAACGTATTACCATCATTTTTCTAGGAAAATAATTACATGTTTAGATTCATGCCATCAGAACTTTAGACATAGAAAGAGACATTTCATTTGCTCAGGTGTATAACATGGTCCTGGATTTTTTTTTCCTTTTTTTGAGACAAGAGTGTCACTCTGTCACCTATGCTTGAGTGCAGTGACATTATCTTGCCTCATTGCAACATCCACCTCCCAGGCGCAGTGATCTACCCCACTCAGCCTCCCAAATAGCTGAGACCACAGATGCATACCACAAAACACGGCTAATTTTTTGTGCTTTTGGTAGAGACAGGGTTTCACCATGTTTCCCAGGTTGATTTCAAACTCCTGGGCTCAAGTGATCTACCCACTTCAGCCTCCCAAAGTGCTGGGATTACAGGGGTGAGCCACCATGCCCGGCCCATCCTGGAATTTTCTAGAGAAGGAAGACCAACACAGTCTATTGGCACTTCCAGGCCATCACATGAGAATCAGCCACACCTCTTTCCAACACAACTCAGAGCTTCTCAGGATAACTTGGTGAAATATCTCCTGCTCAGAACAACAGTGACTCAACCTGTAATGTTCAGGTGAGGAATAAGAGCAGAAAAGCTCAGAGTGACACTGACCCCTGAAATACTTCGCCAAATAGTGTGTGGTATTTCCTGCAGGAGAGGGTCCTGCTCAGGTGTAATTTGAATTTTAAATAGATTCCTGTCGTCCAAAAATGTAAAAATCACAAATACCAGAATGGATAAAACAGGGGATTAGACTCAAATCATCTTGAACTTACTCTTGTCTCTGTCCACACCCACTGCTTTTCCTTATCTCACAGCTTTAACCCACCTACCCATGTCCCCTGCAGGCCTCTCCCCTGAGCTCTACAATCCTGTGTCCAGTTGTCTACTGAGCTCTCTGTAAGGACATGAAACAGGCATCTCCACCTTCACGTGTCCATAAGTGACTTCCTAAACCCCCAGACAAATTCTCTTACTGTCCTACGTGTCTCAGATGAGGGTGACAGTTTACTTCTGGAAGTTTAGCCAAACTTGACAGCATGTATTTTAAGTATGGGGGATAAATTACATTGTTTGTAAGTGTTGTAATTTATACTGTAAAGAGAAAGTTGCATGTATACATAAAAGGAGTGAGAAAATACATCATTTCCAAAATTCTTTTGAGGTGTGGGGGAAAAATGTTTCAAGACCTCATCCCTATGGATCTGTGCTCCCAGGACCCCTCTGACCTCACCTCCTGCATGCGTCCTTCTTGCTTTCTCTGCTCCAGCCATGCAGGCCTCTTTCCTTTTTCTGGGGCTGAGGTTTCTCCCATCTCAGGGCCTTCACCTGTGCTGTCCCTCTGCCTAGGACTCTGGGCACTCAGCTGCAAGTGACAAGCAGCGTTTCTTCCCCAAGTCTTTATTCTGACATCACTTTCTCTATGGAAAACTTTGTGATCTCCCACAGCCCCCCATTTGTCATGACAGCTCCACCTTCACCCCCACCTCTGGTCCATGTTGCCTGTTCTGTGTGATTCTTTTTGTTCCTTCGCTGTTCACTGGATCCTGGTGAGAACAAGTCTCTAAGCAGAGAGCAGAGCCAGAAGGTGGGGCTGTGCTGGGCTGGCGCCCTCTGAGTGGAACTCAAACTTGGCTTCACATTAGGGTTCTCAGACGTTTTGCAAATACATCTTTTATGCTGTTTTATCAGAGATTGTTATTTTCACAGTATGGGACCCACCCTCAACAATACCTACAATGACACAGGTGATTCTCATCTGTCTCCAGCATTGACCGTCAAGGCAGTTTCCTCCATGTTGAGAGCTGAGATCAGCCTGTGATCCACAGGGAGGTGAGGGGACTGTGCTCTGTGTGGGGTTTGGTTAGGGCCAGATCTGTGCCCTGAAGATCTGTGTCCTGCTGCAGCGTGTGTGTGTGGACTTTTCCAGGAGGGAGCAAGATCTGGAAACGGGTCAAAATTACCCTTGTATGTCCTCCTGTGCCACTTTCTTATCTCTGCATGACCTCTGGTGCAGTGGGCAGCAGAGGACCATCTTTCTCCCGGGTGAGGTCTCCCCTGTGTGAGTTTTGTCACAGGAAAGGATTGAGTGATTTCTAAAACTTAAATCTCGTATTTTTTTACAAACAGGATTGATTTCCAAAGACTCATGTGAGGAAGCCACCAAGAAGAGCAAAGAAAAGGATCCAGGGGTGGCTCTTGCTCAGGTGAGTGATATTCCTCGGTGGATTCTGCTGTCTCTTTCCTTTCTGAAATGTCAGGTATTGTAGTAGCCAGTCTTCTGTGAGTCTGAAGCGTCCTGCCTTACACGTTTGCTTGCACTCACCCATGCCTTTTCTCAGTCCTTGTCATCTTCACTTAAATTCCATCTCCTATAACCTAGTGAATGAGCTTGTGAAGAGGCTCCGCGGGGCATGGTCCTGGAAAGGGCTCACACCAGACATGGATGGAGACGGGGTGAGGGTCCCGTGCTGTCAGTGATGTTGGGCAGCAGGGATTGTTCAGAGACCACATCTGGATGAACGTTTATTTATTTATTTATTTTTTTTGAGACAGAGTCTGGCTCTGTCACCCAGGCTGGAGTGCAGTGGCTGCATCTCAGCTCACTGCAAGCTCCGCCTCCCGGGTTCCCACCATTCTCCTGCCTCAGCCTCCCGAGTAGCTGGGACTACAGGCGCCCGCCACCTCGCCCGGCTAGTTTTTTTTTTTTTTTTTGTATTTTTAGTAGAGACGGGGTTTCACCGTGTTAGCCAGGATGGTCTCGATCTCCTGACCTCGTGATCCGCCCGTCTCGGCCTCCCAAAGTGCTGGGATTACAGGCTTGAGCCACCGCGCCCGGCCTGGATGAACGTTTAGCTCTTTGTAAACCTGATCAGAAAAACCATATATGAAAGTCATTCATTAATGTGCCCTGGTATCTGGCAAATTCTAGAAAAGGAAACAAACTAGGGGAGATATTTTGTATCTGATTTTGTAATGCATTTGAAGTTACACTTGTGAGTCAATATGTCTCTGACTCCAAACTTTTTTTTTAAGAGACAGGTGTCACTCTGGGGCCCAGTCTGGAGTGCAATGGCACACAGCAGCCTCAAATTTGTGGCCTCAAGTGATCCCCACATTAGCCTCTCACGGAGTCAGATGACAGGCATGTGCCACCATGGCATGTGCCACCATGCCAGTCTATTCTAGTTTCAGAGAAGGTGAGAATGAGAGCTGTGTACAGAATGAGGGAGGGAAGCAGTGATGAAGATGAAGGGGAACCCTGGGTGCAGATGAGTGGTGAGTTGATTGGATGTGATGATGAAGTGATGATGTGTTGCTTCCTCTCTTTACAATGTAATTAATGTAAAATTAAATTATGCAGATGAGAATCAGGGTTACAAGACTCCTGTGTCTAAGTGTGGTGCATTTTATAATTATGGTGTCAGAGACGAGCTTCCCTTTGCAATCCGTCTTCAGCCAGAGGACAGTGACTTAACTCATTAGTTGTGGATCACCCTCTTCCCTTTTCATGGATGGGATGGGGAGTGGGGAAATGAAGTAGGGTAAGAAGTGACTGAGTCTCTGTTACTACATTGAATGTGATAAAAGGAATATTAAAAGTGCTTTTGTTCTCTTTTCATAATTTTTTTTTGTGTTTTTTTTCCTGGTTTCTCTTTTAATTAGCTTAGCTGTTTTTTTGTGTGTTTATGTGTTGTGGGATCTGGCCAGCAGCCTGCAATGCAGCGGGCTGTCTCTTTCTTCCCAGGCAGATCAGCAGGTCGAGGTGAGAGGTCGAATAAGTGGAGGAAAAGGCACATAATCCCAACAAGAATAATTTTGTGCAGCAGGTAAATCAGCGTGAGAGGAAACTGGTGAGACAGAAAGTAAAAGGAGGAGAATCATTAAATAAAACCTATTGTAGGTGAGATTGAGTGCTGAAGGAGGAAGAGAAGAACAGAGGCATGTTATTTTCAGGCTAATAGAAATGGTGAGATTTTTAGGTTTGTAAGGAGAAAAAGAAAGTTAATCAGAAGTGGGATTAGTTACATGGGTCTCCATTTTCATTAGGGGGGATTGAATTAGACCTATGTGATTTGGTGTGCCAGCTTCTAAGGAGTTGGCACAGATCTCACCACATCTGAGGGCGGTTTGTGATGTGAATGTCTTTTCCCTGTGGTTTTCATCGTCAGTACTCACATGAAGCTTGAGTCTCCCAGTGGGTATCCAGAGAGGGGATTGGTGATCTCCCGGTGAAACAAGCATATCCTCTCCCCCACATTATAATTGTGCCAGGTTCTCAGGTATTGGTTTGGGAGTTTTTCCATAACACTTTCTTGCCTTCATTTAGGGAGAATTTTTTGCCTTTATAATGGTGTTCGGCTGCAGTTAGATTATTATCTCTAGGAACATTTAAAAAATTTAAAGTAAATAATGCCAAATGTATTTGGGAATGGGGGGTAGTTAAATTATGCTTTTGTTGTTCAGACTGTTTGGACAATCGGGTTTTTAAAGTGCGATTGGCCCGTTCCACCACAGCCTGTCCCTGAGGGCTGTAAGGGATTCCAGTAATATGGGAAATTCCCCGCTGTTGCATAAATAAATCAAAAGCCTTACTAACATATCCAGTGACTTTGTATTTATTTGATATGGAAGCCCCATAATTGCAAAGCAAGAATACAGATTTTTTTTAAACATGGGCCATGCCTTCCCCTGTTTGGCAGGTAGCCCAGATAAAACCTGAGAAGGTATCTACAGAGACATGCACATGTGACAGTCTGCCAAAGGAGATAACATGGGTCACATCCATTTGCCATAAATCATTAGGACTTAGGCCTCTGGGATTAACGCCAGGTTCCTGATTTGGAAGTACAAAAACTTGGCACTGAGGACAGCTGTGAACAATAAGCTTAGCCTGTTTCCAGGTAAGAGCAAATGTATCTTTTAATCCAGCAGCATTGTCATGAGTGAGATTATGAAACTCCTGAGCTTCTTGGGTTGCAAAAGAGACCAAACACTCGACTTTATGGTTACCGGCAGACATGGGTCCTGGTAGAGTGGTATGAGATCTAATATGCATAATATAGAAAGGGTGTCTACGTTGGCGAACCGCCTGTTGTAACCTTGAAGATAAAGAAGCCAGTTCAGAATTATCAATATGTTTGATAGTAGCAGTTTCTATATTTTTAGTGGTATGTACAACATAAGCAGAATCAGAGACAATATTTAAAGGATTAGGGAAATCCTGTAAGGCAATAATGACAGCAATTAACTCTGCCTTTTAAGCAGAGGTATAAAGGGTAGAAATAAGCTTATCTGCAGGACCCACATAACCAGCATTGCCATGACTGGAGCTGTCAATGAACACTGTAACGGCCTCAGCAGTGGGCTGATCTTTGGTTAAGACGTCATTTTTATAAAATCAAACAATTTGTTCTTTGGATAATGATTATCAATAACGCCAATAAAATCAGCCAAGTGAATTTGCCACAGTATGGAATGTTGAAAGGCGGCTTGAACTTTGAGCCGATTTAAAGGAACTACAGTTAAATTCAGATCAAATCTGGAAATTTTAAGTATTCTACACCGAGCTTCTCCAATTACAGTGGCCATGTGGTCTAGATAAACAGACAAAGTTTTGACACAGAATGAGGAAGAAAACACCACTCCCCTAAATCATTATGTTGAACTACTAGTCCAGTAGGAGAGTGTAATGAAGTGAAAACCAGAGGCTGAATAGGCTGAGACGGCTGTACTCTAGATAACTGGGCGGTCTGGATTCTTTCCTCTATGAATTCCAGTTCTAGTGAAGCCTCAGGGGTCAAAGTCCTGGGATTACAGAGATTGGAATCTCCCCACAGCATAGAAAACAATTTAGACAGCGCATAGGTTGGAATACCTGAAGTAGGTCTTCAATAATTAATGTTACCCAAAAGTTTTTGGAAGTCGTTAAAGTTTTCAAAGAATCTCTCCTAATTTGAACTTTTTGAGGTTGAATACATTGTTTATCGACCACCATTCCTAAGTATTGAACAGGAGTGGTCTGTTGAATTTTATCCTGAGCGATGTGTAATCAGCCTCTGTAACATGGAGGCTCAAGCTTTGATAACAGTCAATTACTTCTTTATCAGTGGGGGCAGCAAGTAAAATATCATCAATATAATGAAGAATATAGGCCTGGGGAAATTGGGCTCGAACTGGTGAAAGCACTTGCCCAACATAAAGTTGGCAGACTGTAGGGCTATTCAGCATTCTCTGAGTAAGTACTCTCCATTGATAACGAGCTGCAGCCTCCTGACTATTGATAGATGGTACAGTAAAAGCAAATTTTTCACAGTCCAATTTATGTAAAGGAATATGAAAAAAATCTTTAAGATCGAGAACTATGAGAGGCCAATGTTTAGGTATTAAAGCAGGGGCAGGCCTGCCTGGTTGGATGGCCCCCATAGGTTTAATTACAGCGTTAATGGCCCTTAAATTGGTTACCATCTGCCACTTGCCTGATTTCTTTTTTACTAGAAACAGGGGAATTCCAGGGGGAAAGAGAAGGTTCCACATTTCCAAGTTGTAATTGTTCAGAAACCAAGCGAGTTGGCCGGGCGCGGTGGCTCAAGCCTGTAATCCTAGCACTTTGGGAGGCCGAGACGGGCGGATCACAAGGTCAGGAGATCGAGACCATCCTGGCTAACACGGTGAAACCCCGTCTCTACTAAAAAGTACAAAAAACTAGCCGGGCGAGGTGATGGGCGCCTGTAGTCCCAGCTACTCGGGAGGCTGAGGCAGGAGAATGGCGTGAACCCGGGAGGCGGAGCTTGCAGTGAGCAGAGATCCGGCCACTGCACTCCAGCCTGGGTGACAGAGCGAGACTCCGTCTCAAAAAAAAAAAAAAAAAAACAACAACAAAAAAAAAAGAAACCAAGCGAGTTAAAGCCTCCAGTTTTTCTTTAGAGAGCGGCCACTGCTGAATCCAAATGGGTGTGTCAGATTTCCAGTGTAAAGGCATAGGATAAGGAGGCGAGGCAGCAGGATAACCTAAATCCACCCGGTTTTATTTTACAGTAACTGGGAGGGGTTTAGTAATCCCTTCATGTTTTGGATCGAGACGGAGTCCAGGAACAAACCTCATGGTTTCCATCATATGCTGACTGGGAGCACTATACGAATTATGTGGAATATTAATTTCAGCCCCCCATTGTGCCAGTAAATCTCTACCCCAAAGATTAATGAGGACTGGAGTGATATAAGGCTGAGTTGTACCCTTTTGACCACCAGGGTCAGTGCAAGGCAAGATAAATATGCTCTCATAAACTTCCTCGGCTTTTCCAACATATACTAGTCCCATGTTGGTGGGATGTTTAACCCACGAGGAAGACCATAAACTAGGGGAAATAACAGAAACATCAGCCCCAGTATCTACCAGGCCCTCGAACTTTTTTCCTTGAATGTGAATGGTGCAGGTAGGTGGTGTTTTAATTTAATTTAATGTAACTTAATTTAGGAGAGCTAAGTAATTAAACATGAGGCCAAAGTACGTAAGAAAGTGGCAGTCTTTTATTGCAAATATGCACACACTCTCAGGCGAGGTTCTCTGGTCCTCAGGTGTGGGGGGCCAGGGAAGTCGCGCTGGCGCTCTCGGGTGATGTTCTCCAGTCCACGAATGTGGGGGGCCGAAGAAGTCATGCCGGCTCCTGCCAGTGGCAGACTTTTATGCATTGGTACTGGAAGGGGGAGGGCAGTGGGCGGGATAAGGGTGTGATAGGGGCGTCTCTGTAGGCGTGGCCGGGTAAGTTTCGATCTCTTCGGATTGACATCACCTGGTGCATGCTCAGTCGATCTGCATCTTCCTGGGGCGGGCTGCATTTTCCCACGTGTGGGAAAGTTGGTGAGGAAGAACCCGGAAGCAACATGGATTATGCCTTCTTGTTCACCTTCCTCCATCTTGTCCTTTCTCCTTCACCCAAACAGGTGGGCTGCTGTTTAAAAATTATATTAATCCAATAAGCGGCCTTTTCACCACCTGAGCCAATCCTAGGGCCACGTGTCTTATTTCCTTTGTTTTAAATGATATTAGATAGTAAAAGCTGGCCGGAATGGAAACAGGAGCCTTGGCAGATACGATTAATTTAATCTCATCAATGGAATCAGAATTAATGAGACCAGTATGAATGGTGATTCCTTTAGCAGAGGTGGATGCCCTACCTAACACCAGGCCTACTGAACCTTGAGGTAAAGGGCCAGTGACCCTTATGGGGACAATTAAAGGCAAAGAGTTACGTAGTAAATGTAGAGGAATAGTACTACAGAGATTGACCTTCCTGCCCCCTACCGTGGAGGTGGACAAGCATTGTATTGAGACAAAAGGAGAGGCTGAGACCTATTTGGGTTGGCTGTAGGTAAATTTGTTTGTGCTGGGGGTTGCATTGGGACCGCCTGAAGCAGAAACGCAACTTTGGTCTGAGTCTGAAGCATCCTATTTGACATTGGGGCCTGTGGCCGGCCCTGCTCCCCATTTCCCTGGTGTTGTGGTGGGGGTTTCCATCTATATCATACTTAGAGCAGCAATTATTTGCCCAATGTTTACCTTTGTGACACGGGCAAACACTAGCAGCAGCATTTGGCTGTGTTTGTTGAGGTTAGCAGCTTTTGTTTTTAACAGTGCAATTTTTTCAAGTATGACCAAGTTTACCGCAATTAGAAAAGAATTAGAAGTATGCTGGTAATTACAGGTGTAAATGTGTGAAGAAGGTACAGAGAAGTAGTCTGAGTGGATGACAAAGGGACCGGGTGAGGAACCAAAATGACAGGAGGGTGAGGGGCTGAAGTGGATGGGGGAGGGCCTGAAGAATTATAGGTAAATTGTAGTTTGGTCCCAGAGCCATTAGGTAACTCTGGAGGTTTGAAGAGAGAAGAATTAGCATATATATGGTCCTGGACTGTCTGGGCTCCAAGAAAAGAATTAGTGGGACCAGTTTGGTTGGTGTCCTTCATAGCCCGTGCCCACAGAATAGCCTTGTGGGTGTCTCATTCAATGCCTTCACAAGCTTTAATATATACAGGCAACACCTCGTGATCAGGTAAATTTTGTCATTGGACAGAATGCATAGCCATTTTACACTAATGGTTCACATTTTCAAAAGCTAACATACGAAGGAGAATACCTTGAGCATGCTCATCAGAGACAGATTTTTCAACAGCATCTTGTAATTTAGCTGAAAAATCAGAGTATGATTCAGTGTGACCTTATTTAACCATGGTAAAAGAAACAGGAGCTTGGCCTGGGGCACGTAATTTATCCCAGTTCTCATACCCACATTTGTTATTTGTTCTGTAGTAAGAGTATCAAAGTTTAATTGGGCTTAAGTATCAGAGAAACTATTGGAGCCTGTGAGCTGAGCCTGAGTAATTAGAATGCCATTAGTCCGACCTAGCCTGCAAACAGGCCTCTTCTACTTAATGGGTTTTATAGAACAGTGAAGTTTCTTTCTCTCTTTTCAACCTCTTAGCTGTTTGCCTCTATTTCCCATCACATTCTGGTCTAAGGCTTATTTATTAATAAAATTGTTTTCATTTCTTTCTCTGTTATCGTCGTGGAGATGATTTCTCATTTGGGAGAAGAGTTTTTAGTTTTCAATTATACTTTGTCAACATCTAAAAAGCGAAGTAAAGAATATTTCTTGGGCCAGGCATGTTGGCTCATGCCTGTAATCCCAGCACTTTGGGAGGCTGAGGCAAGCAAATAACTTGAAGTGAGGAGTTCGATACCGGCTTGGTCAACATGGTGAACCCCGTCTCTACGAAAAATACAAAAATTAGCCGGGCATAGTGGCGCGCGCCTGTAATGCCAGCTGCTCCCGAGGCTGAGATAGGAGAATCACTTGAACCCAGGAAGCAGAGGCTGCATTGAGTCGAGATCTCGCCACTGTACTCCAGCCTGGGCGACAGAGAAATACTCTGTCTCTCTCACACACACACACACACACACACACACACACACTCACACACACACCAAAAAAAAAGAAAGGAAAAGAAAAAGAAAATAAAAAACAGAGAAAGAAAAAAGTAAATAATAATAATAAAAAAGAAAGTAATTGATCTCTTCTACAAATGTGCCAGGACAACCAACTCGATATCCACATGGAAAAGAATAATGTTGGATCCCTTTGTCACACCATCAAAAATTTTAAAAAGTTTTTTTAAAAAAGAGAGAGAGACAAGGAAGGGAGACCTGTGGCAGTGGGTGTTACTTGTCGCCGAGGCTGGCTTGGAACCCCAGGCTCAGCGATTCTCCTGCCTCTGCTTCGTGAGCAGCTGGGACCTCAGGCTCCCACCCCCGCGCCTCTGCTGTGTTTAAGCAGCAGGTGGTGACCTCACTCCTCCCTGGCCTGAGCACTCCGTCCAGCACCCCAGGCGGTGGCTTTAGGGAAGTCTCTGAAGCTGAGCACAGGATAGACTCTCCCTCCCGAGTGGATGGACAATAGAAAGGGAGAGGATTTCTATTCTGCTCTGGGGGCCGTCACCATGACATCCTACGTGCCGCCCAGGCAGGGCTTTGCATTTCATATTCTAGTTTGCATCCCTGTTCCAGACAGTTCCAGGGCTTTTGAATCATTCCTCAGACTTTCTGGCCCTCTCGCCTCCACAACCTGAAGACAGAGACGCTGGGAGCGAGGCTAAGAGATGCGCAGGACCTGCCCCGGCCCCGCCCTCTGCCGATTCTAAAGGAGGGAGTCTCTCCGCCTCTCCCCCAGCCCCTACCTCGCCCAGGCCCCGCCCACCTCCTCCGGCCTCCCGCCCAGGCCTGGCTTCTGTCCTGCGCGCGCAGATTAACGCTAACCCGGAAGCGGATCGGGTGGAGAGACGGTCACGTCGCGCGGTGAGTGTTGCTCTGTGTTGTATTAAGTCTCCTCTTTTTTTTTTTTTTTTTTTTTTTTTTTTTTGAGACGGAGTCTCGCTCTGTGCAGTGGCCGGATCTCAGCTCACTGCAAGCTCCGCCTCCCGGGTTCACGCCATTCTCCGGCCTCAGCCTCCCGAGTAGCTGGGACTACACACGCCCGCCACCTCGCCCGGCTAGTTTTTTGTATTTCTTAATAGAGACGGGGTTTCACCATGTTAGCCAGGATGGTCTCGATCTCCTGACCTCGTGATCCGCCCGTCTCGGCCTCCCAAAGTGCTGGGATTACAGGCTTGAGCCACCGCGCCCGGCCAAGTCTCCTCTTCCTAGGTCCCCAGCACTTCCCACCCTGGGAAGTGGGGTCCTCCCAGACCTGTAAATTCTCGCCCGTCTTCCTTCGCCCAGAGCAAATTGAGACATCCCCGTGAGACCCCGGGGTCGCTTCCTTTTGGGTTTAAAGTCGCCCTGAGGCTGGTCCCGTCACCGTTCTTTCTGCTATAGGGCAATGTATACACTTCCTGTTGCGTAGTTTTCCTGCTCAAAACCTTGTTCTGACTCCTCCTGCCCCGCGCTTTTTAAAGTCCTCACCCGGGAGGTGGATTCTTGCCCAGGGGGCGCCTCTTAGCCTCCTCTTCGTTGGCCCCTGGAGCGCCGCGCTGCGGCCCCAGTCCCGGGTAGGTCCAGTCCTCTTCCGGGTCCTGGGATCCTGCAGAACCTAACCTTGTCCTAAGGTGCGTAACCCCCTCCCCACCTCCCTCCTCCTGCCAGGGCCTGCTGCTCACCAGGTCTCCCCTCCGCCGTCACAGCTTTCACTGAACCCGCATTGGGGAGGTCCCAGGGGCCTGTCCTGTGACGTGGGATCTTCTGGCCTGCCGAGCTCCAGCCCCTGGAAAATGCGCTCCTCCGGGATGCAGGCGTCTTACTCCAAACCCTCCTGTGATTGTGTGGGCCAAAGGGATCAGGAGACAGACAGGGAGCAGTAGAAAACCTGAGACAGAGAAAAGAAGAATAAGAAAGGCCCAGAACAGATGGCAAAATAGCGGATTGGTGAGGGATATGCCAAGAGATGGCAAAAGTGAAAAAAAAAAAGAAAAAAAGTAAGAAAGCAGGAGGAGGAAAGCAACTGGAGAAATGTAGAGAAAAGCTAGATGTACAGAGAGATGAAGGACGGCAAGGTAGAGGGAGTGGCAGCAAAGAGGGAGGCTCATCAGAGTGAGGGAGAGAGGGAGGCATTTGGAGCCAAGGCAACAGAGCAGAGTGGTGCTTGTGTCAAGGAGAACCGAGGGAGAACCACAGAAGGGAGGACACCTGGGGATCTGAGGTGCCACAGAGTGGGGACAGGGGAGTATATCAGGGAAGAGAGAATTTAACAAGGAGATCAGAGGAGGCGCAGAGATGGGAGAAGAGGCAGAAATAGACGGAGATTGAGGACGATCTAAAGATTGGGGAGAAGGAGCAACAAGAGGTTAAAAAAGTTGCGAGGATGGAGCAGAAGAGGTGGAAGAGAAGGAATAGAGGGAAGAAGGGGATAAACAGCAGAAGAGGAGAGGGGTACAAAATGAGCAGCAGAATCCCAGGGAGAAAGAAAAGAAAACGAAAGCTAGAGAGAGAAGGGGAGAATGAGAGATATGTACAGAATTAGGGAGGGAAGCACAGTAACGAAGAAAGAGGGGCTGGGCACAGTGGCTCACGCCTGTAATCTCCTCACTTTAGGAGACTGAGGCAAGGGGATTGCTTGAGTCCAGGAGTTCAAGACCAGCCTGGGCAACATAGTGAGACCCCCCCCCCATCTCTGCCAAAAAAAATAAGTAAATAACCGGGCTTAATGGTGTGCACCTGTACTCCCAGCTGCTCTGGAGGCCGAGCTGGGAGGATGACTTGAGCCCAGGGGGTCCAGGCTGCAGTGATCTGAGATCATGCAACTGTACTGCAGTCTCAAAATAAAAAAAAGGGTGAGAGACTTTGGGCTCAGGTGAGTGGGTGAGTTCATTGGATATGATTAGTTGTGACATGTTGACTTCTGTGTATATAATCTAATAACTAAAAACTTGTTTAAATTATACAGATAAGATTGAGAATTTTAAAATTCATATCTGTAAGATGTGTATGGGCCGGGCTCGGTGGCTCACGCCCCCATAATTCCAGCACTTTGGGAGGCCGAGGTGGACGGATACCTAAGGTCGGGAGTTTGAGACCAGTCTAACCAACATGGAGAAACCCTGTCTCTACTAAAAATACAAAATTAGCCGGGCGTGGTGGCACATGCCTGTAATCTCAGCTACTGGGGAGGCTGAGGCAAGAGAGTCGCTTGAATCTGGGAGGCGGAGGTTGTGGTGAGCCAAGATCGTGCCATTGCAGTCCAGCCTGGGCAACAAGAGAGAAACTCTGTCTCAAAAAAAAAAAAAAAGACATGTATATTCTATTAAATCTTGGCATAAGAGGTTATATTCCACTTGGAATCCCTATTCAGCTAGGTTGAAGTGACTAATTCAGTTGTCAATCACTGCCTTCCCCTTTCCTAGGATGGGGTAAGACATGGGGCAGTGAAGTGGGAAAATAGTCACTGTTATTACATAATACTTTTAATTGAATTAATTAATCAATATTTTGAGACAGGGTCTGACTCTATCACCCAGGCTGGAGTGCAGTGGCCTGACCTCCTCTAACTGCAGCCTCGACCTCTTGGGCTCAAGTGATCCTCCTACCTCAGTCTTCTCAGTAGCTTGGACCAGAGGCATGAGCCACCAAGCCCGGCTAGTTTTTGGTTTTGTTTTTGTTTTTGTTTTTGTTTTTTGTAGAAATCGGGTTTCACTATGTTTCCCAGGCTGGTCTCAAAATCCTGGGCTCAAAGGATCCTCCTGCCTTGGCCTCCCAAATCACTGGGATTACAGGTGGGATTACAGGGATGAGCCACCGCGTCTGGCCTACATAGCCCTTTTTTTTTCTTTTCTTTTCTTTTTTTTTTTTTAAGAGAGGGAGTTTTGCTTTTGTTGCCCAGGCTGGAGTGGGATGGCATGATCTCAGATCACCACAACCTCCGCTTCGTGGTTTCAAGCGATTCTACTGCCTCAGCCTCCTGAGTAGCTGGGATTACAGGCGTGCACCACCACGCCTGGCTAATTTTGTGTTTTTTTTTTTTGTTTTTTTTTTTTTTTTGAGACGGAGTCTCGCTCTGTCGCCCAGGCTGGAGTGCAGTGGCGCGATCTCGGCTTACTGCAAGCTCCACCTCCCGGGTTCACGCCATTCTCCCGCCTCAGCCTCCGAGTAGCTGGGACTACAGGCGCCCGCCACCACGCCCGGCTAGTTTTTTGTATTTTTAGTAGAGACGGGGTTTCACCATGTTAGCCAGGATGGTCTCGATCTCCTGACCTCGTGATCCGCCCGCCTCGGCCTCCCAAAGTGCTGGGATTACAGGCTTGAGCCACCGCGCCCGGCCTAATTTTGTGTTTTTAGTAGAGATGGAGTTTCTTCATATTGGCCCAAGCTGCTCTCTAATTCCCGACCTCAGGTGATCCGCCCGACCATGCCAAGCCCATAGTAGTTTTTTAAAGGGACTTCAGGGCGCTGTGGCTCACGCCTGTAATCCTAACACTTTGGGAGGCCTAGGTGCATGGATCACGAGGTCAGGAGTTTGAGACCAGCCTGGCCAACACAGTGAAACCCCATCTGTACTAAAGAAATACAAAAATTAGCTGGACGTGATGGCAGATACCTGTAATCCCACCTACTCAGGAGGCTGAGGCAGGACAATTGTTTGAACCCCGGAGGCAGAGGTTGCAGTGAACCGAGATTGCGCCACAGCATGCCAGCTTAGGCAACAGAGCTAGACTCCATCTGAAAAAAAAAAAGGAGAGAGAAAGGAACGTCAAAGCCCAGCGTGGTGGCTCATGCCTGTAATCCCAGCACTTTGGGAGCACTTAAGGTCAGAAGTTCGAGACCAGCCTGGCCTACATGGTGAGACCCTGTCTCTACCAAAGTACAAAAATTCACCGGGCGTGATGGCGCATGCTTCTAATTTCAGCTATTCCAGAGGCTGAGGCAGGAGAATTACTTAGACCTGGTTGGGAAGCCGAGGTTGCAGTGAGCCACGATCGCACCATGGCACTCCGGCCTGGGTGACAGAGTGAGACTGTCTCCCCCCGCCAAAAAAAAAAAAAAAAAAGAAAATTAAAAAATTAGCCAAGGATGGTGGCATGCGTCTGTAGTCACATCTACTCAGGAGGCCGAAGCAGGAGAATCTCTTTTTTTTTTTTTTTTTTTTTTAGTAGAGACAGGGTTTCACCGCGTTAGCCAGGATGGTCTCGATCTCCTGACCTCGTGATCCGCCCGTCTCGGCCTCCCAAAGTGCTGGGATTACAGGCTTGAGCCACCGCGCCCGGCCCGAGAATCTCTTTAGACGGGAGAATCATGCCACTACACTCCAGCCTGAGTGATAGAGCATGACTTGATCTCAAAAACAAAAACAAACAAGAAATAGCAATCAGCTCTTTAATGTCTCTCTTTATAAAAGCGGTAGTCCTGGCTGTGCACAGTGGCTCGCACTTGTAATTCCAGCACTTTGGAAGGCTGATGCGGGTGAATCACCTGAGGTTGGGGGTTCGAGACCAGCCTGACCAAAATAGAGAAACTCCATCTTTACAAAAAATACAAAATTAGCTGGGTGTGGTGGCGCATGTCTGTAATCTCAGCTACTTGGGAGGCTGAGGCAGGAGAATTGCATGAACCCAGGAGACAAAGGTTGTGGTGAGCCATGATTGCACCACTGCACTCCAGCCTGGGCAACAAGAGGGAAACTCTGTCTCAGAAAGTAAATAAATAAATAAATAATAAAAATAAAAGCGCTAGTCCTATTCACATGTAGTCAACACCCGTGACCAAATTCTCTCAAAGGCACTATCTTCAGGAACATCCTATTGGACAATAAGAACTCTGAACATCGCTGTTGGCCAATATGATCATTCAGACCAGAGAGCCTATATCTTGCTTTTTATGTTTTTATTGTGCAATTTGTTTTATACAATGTTTTCTGTGATCTCCGTTTATAAATTTTCCCAGTACACATTCTATATTTTATATTTTATGCACAGTTAACTAGATAACTAAGGGCAATGCATATATATAAAATTGCTGTATTGCCTGGTGTTACCTAACTGTATCTGTGACATCATAATTAATTTCACCCTTCAACACTGTAAGTCAGTTCTTTTTTTTTTTTTTTTGAGACGGAGTCTCGCTCTGTCGCCCAGGCTGGAGTACAGTGGCACAATCTCGTGATTCCCCTGATCATGAAGTCAGGGGTTTGAGACCAGCCTGACCAACATGGTGAATCTCTACTAAAAATACAAAAATTAGCTGGGCGTGGTGGCGGGCGGCTGTAATCCCAGCTTCTCCGGAGGCTGAGGCAGGAGAATTGCTTGAACCTGGGAGGCAGAGGTTGCAGTGAGCTGAGATTGCGCCACTGCGCTGCAGCCTGGGTGACAAAGTGAGACTCCGTCTCAAAAAAAAAAAAAAAAAATGCATACAACCAGATAGATAATACCTGTGTCTCAGTAGGAAATTAAATAATTCAAACATCAAATGATTCCAATTTAAAGCTTTGGACCTTTAAATAATTCTGAGCCTTGAGAGGAATGTGGTCCTGCAACCTGAGTCTAGTGGAATGCAGGCGCAACTTCTAAGAGTTTTCCTGGCTGACCCTGGTGGCTCAAGCCTGTAATCCCAACAGTTTGGGAGGCCGAGGTGGGTGGATCACTTGAGGTCAGGAGTTCAAAACCAGCCTGGCCAGCTTGGCAAAACCTTGTCTCTACTAAATATACAGAAAAATTACAGGCGCCTGCCACCACGCCCAGCTAATTTTTGTATTAGGGTTAGTGTTAGGGTTTCTCCCCTTCCCTTGGGATGAAGCTAATTAGCTGACAGAGATTCTCACCTCCATTACGAAGTACAGCCAGGATGAACTGTGTGAACCAAGGGCTTCAGTCCCTGAAGACTGATTAGTGTTTATCTTTAAAACATGTACTTAATGGGTTGTTTAGAATACTGAAGTTTCTCTCTTTTCAACCTCTTAGCTGTTTGCCTCTATTTCCCACCACATTCTGCTCTAAAGCTTATTAATAAAATAGTTTCTCTTTCTTTCTCTATTATCGTCGTAGAAATGATTTATCATTTGGGGGAATTCTCTTGGTTTTTCAATTATATTTTCTCACATTTAAAAAGTAAAGTAAAGAATATTTCCTGGGCCAGACATGGTGACTCATGAGTGTAATCCCAGCAGGCAGGTGGATCACTGAAGTCAGGAGTTCCAGACCAGCCTGGCCAACATGGTGAAACCCCGTCTCTACCAAAAATACAAAAATTAGTTGGGTGTGGCCGTGTGCGCTTGTAATAGCAGCTATCCAAAGGCTGAGGCAGAATAGCTTCCACTCAGGAGGCAGAGGCTGCAGTGAACCATGAACTCGCAACTGCACCCCAGCACGAGCCACAGAGAAATACTCTGTCTCAAAAATAAAAGGAAAGAAAAAAGTAAAAAAAGAGAAAGTAATAGATTTCTTTCACAAATGTGCTGGGACAACTAACTGGATAACCACATGGAAAAGAGTAATGTTGGATGCCTATGTCACACCATCAAAAATTTTATTTAAAAAGGGCTAGAAAAGAAAAAAAAAGCGGGGTGCGGTGGCTCACCCCTGTAATCCCAGCACTTTGGGAAGCTGAGGCGGGTGGATCACGAGGTCAGGAGATCAAGACCATCCTGGCTAACACAGTGAAACCCGTCTCTACTAAAAATACAAAAAATTAGCTGGGCATCATGGCGGGCGCCTGTAGTTCCAGTTATTCGAAAGGCTGAGGCAGGAGAACGGTGTGAACCTGGGAGGCGGAGCTTGCAGTGAGCCAAAATCTTGCCACTGCACTCCAGCCTGGGCGACAGAGCGAGACTCCATCAAAACAGAAAAAAAGGAAAGGAAAAGAAAAGGGCAAGAGAGAGACAGAGAAGGGAGTCCTCCGGGAGGGGTGTTACTTAGTCGCCCAGGCTGGCCTGGACCCCCAGGTTCAGGGATTCTCCCGCGGCTGCTTCCTGAGTAGCTGAGACCTCAGGCTTCTGTCTGGTGCCTGCATCCCTGCTGTGTTTAAGCAGCAGGTGGTGACCTCTCTTCTCCCTGGCCTGAGCACTCCGTCCCGCATCCCAGGCGGAGGCCCTAGGGAAGTCTCTGAAGCTGAGCACAGGGTGGACCCTCCCTCCTGAGTGAATGCAGAATAGAAAGGGAGAGGATTTCTATTCTGTTCTGTGGGTCGTCAGCATGAAATCGTACATTCCGCCCAGACAGGGCTTTGCATTTCACATTCTAGTTTGCATCCCCGTTCCAGACAATTCCAGGGCTTTTGAATCATGCCTCAACCTTCCTGGCCGCTCTCGCTTCCAAAAACCCGAAAAACAGGCTCTGGGTGCCAGGCAGAGAGACGCACAGGTCCCGCCCCTGGCCCGCCCTCCGCCGCCTCTACAGGGCAAGGTCTCTCCGCCGCACGCCCCGCCCCTACCCCGCCCAGGCTCCGTTAACTTGCTCGCGGGCCCCGCCCAAGCCTGGTTTCTGTCCTGCGCGCGCAAACCCGGAAGCGGATCGCGTGAGGTGAAGGTCCTACCGGGGAGCTGAGTTTGGCTCTGTCTTGTATTCACTGGCTTCCCAGGTCCCCAGGGTTTCTGTCCCTGGGACGTGGGGTCCCCACGGACCTGGAAATTCTCGCCTGTCTTCCTTCACCCAGAACAAATGGAGACGTCTCCGTAAGAGTCCGGAAGTTGCTTCCTTTTGGGTTTGAAGTCGCCCGGAGGCTGTTCCCGTCCCGGTCTTTCTGCTATAGGGCAATGTATACACTTCCTATGCCATAATTTTCGCCTCAAAACCTTGTTCTGACTCCTCCCGCCCCATGATTTTTAAAGTCCTCAGGCGCGAGGTGGATTCCCGCCCTGTGCGCTGCCCAGCCTCGCCCCAGTCGGCCCCTGGAGCACAGCACCGCGGCCCCAGTCCCGGGGTGCTTCGTCCTCTGCCTGGTCCTGGGATCCTGCAGGTCCAACCCTTGTCTTTTTTTTTTTTTTTTTTTTTTTTTTTTTGAGACGGAGTCTCGCTCTGTCGCCCAGGCTGGAGTGCAGTGGCCGGATCTCAGCTCACTGCAAGCTCCGCCTCCCGGGTTCACGCCATTCTCCTGCCTCAGCCTCCTAAGTAGCTGGGACTACAGGCGCCCGCCACCTCGCCCGGCTAGTTTTTTGTATTTTTTAGTAGAGACGGGGTTTCACCGTGTTAGCCAGGATGGTCTCGATCTCCTGACCTCGTGATCCACCCGTCTCGGCCTCCCAAAGTGCTGGGATTACAGGCTTGAGCCACCGCGCCCGGCCCCAACCCTTGTCTTAAGGCGCTTTCAGCCCCCCACGTCCCTCCTCATGCTGGACCCTGCTGCTCCCCAAGTCTTTCCTCCGCAGTCACCGCTTCCCCTGAGCCAGGGTTGGGGAGGTCCCAGGGGCTTGTCCTATGACACCTGGTGTTCTTGCCTGCCCAGCTCCACCCCCTGGAAAATGCGTTTCTCTGGAATGCAGGCGTCTTACTCCAAACCCTCCTGTGATTGTGTGGGCCAAAGGGATCAGGAGACAGAGAGAGGGACTGAGAGAGCAGTAGAAAACCAGAGACAGAGAAAAGAAGAAGGAGAAAGGTCCATAACAGATGGCAAAGTAGAGGATGGGTGAGGGATTAGCCAAGAGACAGCAAAAGTGAAAGAAAAAAAAAGATAGCGGGAAGAGAAAAGCAACTGGAGAAATGTAGAGAAAAGCTAGCTGTACAGAGATGAAGGACAGCAAGATAGGGAGAGGGGCAACAAAGAGGGAGGCTCACCAGAGTGAGGGAGAGGAGGAGGGATTTGAAGCCAGGGCAGATAGAGCAGAGTGGTGCTGGTGGCAAGGAGAACAGAGGGAGAACCACAGCAGGGAGGACACCTGGGGATCTGGGGTGCTAGAGAGTGGGGACGGGGGGTGTAACAGGGAAGAGAGAATTTAACAGGGAAAGCAGAGGAGACGCAGAGATAAGAGAAGAGGTGGTAATATATAGAGATTGAGGACGATCATATTGGGGAGAAGGAGCAACAAGAGGTTAAATAAGGACTGGGCGCGGTGGCTCATGCCTGTAATCTCAGCACTATGGGAGACTGAGGTGGGCGGATCACCTGAGGTCCAGAGTTCGAGACCAGCCTGACCAACATGGAAAAAACCACGTCTCTACTAAAAATACAAAATTAGCCAGGCGCGGTTGCACATGCCTGTAATCCTAGCTACTAGGGAGTCTGAGGCAGGAGAATCACTTGAACTTGAGAGGCTGAGGTTGCGGTGAGCCGAGATCTCACCATTGCACTCCACCCTGGGCAACAATAGCAAAACTCGGTCTCAAAAAAAAAAAAGAAAAAAAAAGAGGTTAAATAAGTTGTGAGGATGGAGCACAAGAGGTGGAAGAGAAGGAATAGAGGGAAGAAGGGGAAAAATAGCAGGAGAGGAGAGGGTTACAAAATGAGGAGCAGAATCCCAGGGAAAAAGAAAAGAAAACAAGAACTAGAGAGAGAATTGGAGAATGAGAGATATGTACAGAATTAGGGTGCTCAGTTTTAACTCGAATTTTAAATGGGTTCCAGTTATCCAAATGTTAAAACAAACAAACAAACAAAAAAACACAAGATGAGCAAAAACAGGGGATTAGTCAAATCACCTTGAGCCTTATCATCTCAGAGCTTTAACCCACCTACACGACTCCATGTCCCCTGCAGGCCTCGCCACTGAGCCCTACAATCCTGTGTCCAATTGTCTCCTCAGCTCTCTCCTGGGACATCAAACGGGCATCCTCACCTTCAGGTGTCCATAAGTGATGTGCTAAACCCCCGAACATTCCCTTACAGTCTGCACAGCTCAGAAGAGAGTGACTGTGTACTTCTGGAAACTTAGCTGAACTTGACAGCATGTGTTTTAAATATGGGAAATAAGTTACATTATTTATAAGTGTTGTAAATTATAAAGAGAAACTTACATGTATACGTGAAAGGAGTGAGAAGATACATAACTTCCTTTTTTGTTTGTTTGGTTTTTTTGAGACACATTTTCACTCTTGTGTCCCAGGCTGGAGTACAATGGCACGATCTCAGCTCACTGCAACCTCTGTCTCCTGGCTTCAAGGGATTCTTCTGCCTCAGAACCCCGCATAGCAGGGATCACCATCGACTTTCTAAATTCTTTTGGGTTGTGGGAGAAAATGTTTGAAGACCATGTCCCTATGGGTCTGTGCCCCCCCAGGACCTCTCTGACCTCATCTACCTGTGCCCTCCTCTCTTCCACTGCTCCAGCCACATGGATCGCTTTCCTTTTCCTGGGGCTGAGGTTGCTCCTGTCTCAGGGGCTTCACTGGAGCTGTCCCTCTGTCTAGGGCTCTCTGCCCCTCAGCTGCAAGTGACAAGCAGCCTTTCTTTCCTAGGTCCCTGTTCTGATATCATCTTCTCCGGGTTTCCTTTGTGATCTCCCACAGCCCCCCATTTGACATTGCAGCTGTGAAACCAGAAAATCTTACACAGATCTCAGTTAATTTAGAAAGTTTATTTTGCCCGAGGTGGTCAGGGCAGAGCTTCATTTTACACATATTTTGGAGACATGAGGCATCAGTCAATATATGTAAGAAGTACATTGGTTTGGTCTGTATGGAGGGGCAACTTTAAACAAAGGCAGGAAGACTTGAAGCAGGGCGGGGGCTTCCAGGTCACAGAGAACTGAGGCACAAATAGTTGCAATCTTTTGAGTTTCCTTTTTTTTTGAAATAAAGTCTCGTTTTGTCACCCAGGCTGGAGTGCCGTGGCACAATATCGGCTCACTGCAACCTCTGCCTCCTGGGTTCAAGTGATTCTCCTGCCTCAGCTTCCCAAGTAGATGCCTGGATCATTTTTGTATTTTTAATAGAGTTGGGGTTTCACCATGTTGGCTGAGCTGGTGTTGACCTCTTGACCCCAAGTGATCTGCCAGCCTTGGCCTCCCACAGTGCTGGGATGACAGACAGTCCTGAGCCACTGCTGGGTCCTTCTTTTGAGTTTCTGATTAGCCTTTCAAAGGAGGTCCTCAGATATGCATCTATGTCAGGGAGCAGAGGGGTGACTTTGAATAGAAGGGGAGTCTTGTTCCCTAAGCAGTTCCCAGCTTGACTTTTCCCTTTTGCTTAGTGATTTGGGGCCCTAAATTCATTTTCCTTACACACAGGTGAGCCTTCGCCCTACCCCGGGTCCACATTGTCTGTTCTATTTGATTATTTTTGTGCCTTTGCCATCCGCTATTTGGATCCTAGTGAGAACAAGGCCCCAAGGGAAGAGCAGAACCAGAACGTGGGGCTGTGCTGGGCTCGCCCCTCTGAGTGGAGCTCAACCGTGGCTTCACATTAGACTGCAGAGCATTTTACAAATAGAGCATTTGTGCTGCTCTAGCAGGGATTTTTATTCTGAAGGGCTGGAGTCCACCCTCAGTAATAGCTGCAGTGGCCCAGGTGCTTGTCATCTGTGTGCAGCATTGAGCATCGAAGCTCTGTGTCCTCCATTTCTGAGGGCTGAGCTCAGCCTGTGATCCACAGAGAGATGAGGGACTGTCCTCTGGATGGGGTTTGGTCAGGGATGGGTCTGTATCCTGAAGGGGAGATCAGTCCAGCCCAGTTCCCCCTGCTGCCTCATGTGTGGGGGTTTCTCCAGGAGGGGAGTGAGATCTGAAGACCGGGGTCAAACATACACTTATAGGTCTTCCTGTGGGGCTTTCTTATCTCTGCATGGTCTCTGGTGCAGTGGGCAGTGGGGGACCATCTTTCTACAGGGTGAGGTCTCCCCTGTTCATGTGTTTTTGTCACGGGAAGGGAGTGAGTCATTTCTAACATGAAGTCTTTTTTTCACATACAGGATTGATTTCTAAAGACTCATGTTACGTGAGCAAGCAGCTGAGAAGAGGAAAGGAAAGGAGCCAGGCATGGCTCTTCCTCAGGTGAAGTGATGTTCCTCTGGGGATTAATCTGTCTCTTTCCTTTCTGAAATGCCAGGTATTGTAGTAGCCAGTCTTTTCTGAGTCTGAAGCATTTTGCCTGACAGGTTTGCTCGCACTCACCCATGCCTGCCCTCAGTTCCTGTCATCTGCACTGAGATTTCATCTCCTGTGACCCAGTGACATGAACTTGGGAAGAGGCTCCACTGGGCACGGTCCTGGGAAGGGCTCACACCCAGACATGGATAAACATGGAGTGTGGGCCCATAGACGTCAGTGCTGCTGGGCAGCCTGGATGGTTCAGGGACCACATCTGGATGTCAGCTCAGAGAAACTACATATGAAATACATATGTTAATGTGCACAGATATCTGGTAAATTCTGGAAAAGGAGACAAATAAGGGGAGATATTTCGTATCTGATTTGGTAATGCATTTGAAGCCACACGAGTAGATCAACATGTCTCTTTCTCCAATTTTTTTTTTTTTTTAAGAGACAAGATGTTGGTCCAGGTATGGTGGCTCACACCTGTAATCCCAGCACTTTGGGATGCCAAGACAGGTAGATCACTTGAGGTCAGAAGTTCGAGACCAGCCTAGCCAACACGGTGAAACCCCACCTCTACTAAAAGTACAAAAATTACCTGGGTGAGGCCGGGTGCGGTGGCTCACGTCTGTAATCCCAGCACTTTGGGAGGCCAAGGTGGACGGATCACGAGGTCAGAAGATCAAGACCATCCTGGCTAACACGGTGAAACCCTGTCTCTACTAAAAATACAAAAAAATAGCTGGGCGTGGTGGTGGGCACCTGTAGTCCCAGCTACTCAGGAGGCTGAGGCGGGAGAATGGCGTGAACCCGGGAGACGGAGCTTGCAGTGAGCCGAGATCGTGCCACTGCACTCCAGTGTGGGTGACAGAGTGAGACTCTGCCTCAAAAAAAAAAAAATTACCTGAGTGTGGTTGTGCATGCCGGTAATCACAGCTACTCAGGAGGCTGAGGCAGGAGAACCAGTTAAACCCAGCAGGTGGAGGTTACTGAACGCTGAAATTGTGCCCCTGCACTCCAGCCTTGGAGACAGAGTGAAACTCTGTCTCAAAAGAAAAAAGAGAGAGGAGAGAAGATGTTGCTCTGTGGCTTAATTCTGGAGTACAATGGCGCATTTCAGAGTTTACAGCAGCCTCAAACTCCTGGGCTCAACTAATCCCTGCTTTAGCCTCCCGAAGAGCCTGAAGGATAGGCATGGGTCACTATATATATCTATGTATGTATGTATGAATGAATGTATATATGTATTTATTTATTTGCATTAAGATGGAGTCTCGCTCAGTCACTAAAGCTGGAGTGCAATTGCACGATCTCAGCTCACTGCAACCTCCACCTCCCAGTTTCAAGCAATTCTTCTGCCTCAGCCTCCCAAGTTGCTGGGACTACAGGCACGCACCTCCACACCCAGCTAATTTTTGTATTTTTAGTTGAAACGGGGTTTCATCATGTTGGTTAGGCTGGTCTCGAACTCCTGACCTCGTGATCTGCCTGTCTCAGACTCCCAAAGTGCTGGGATTAAAGGTGTGTGCCACCGTGTCCAGCCTTATTTTTTACATTGTATTTTTATTTTGTTGTCCAGGCTGGAGTGCAGTGGTGCAATCACAGCTCTCTATAGCCTTGATATCCTGGCCTCAAGTGATCATCCCATCTTGGCCTCCCAAATTGCTGGCATTCCAGATGGGAGACAGCCAGCCCAGCTGGACTCTGCACTTTTTTGAGGTGGAGTCTCACTCTGTTGCCCAGGTTGGATTGCAGTGGCGGGATCTCAGCTCCCTGCAACCCCTGCCTTCTGGCTTTAAGCAATTCTTTTGCCTCAGCCTCCTGAGGATCTGGGATTACAGGCATTTGCTGCCACACCTGGCTAATTTTTTTGTATTTTTAGTAGAGATGGGGTTTCACCATACTGGTCAGACTGGTCGAACTCCTGACCTTGTGATTCATCCACCTTGGCCTCCCAAAGTGCTGGGATTACAGGCCTGAGCCACTGTGGTTGGCCAAACTCTGCACTTTTAATGACTTGGAATGGAATGGAAAGTGGAGATAGGCATCAGTGATAGGCTTTATTACATCATTGATTTAACTTTATTTTTAAATATTTTTTGAGTTGTGTCTCACTCTGTCGCCCAGGCAGGAGTGCAGTGGTGTGATTTCGTTTCACTATAGCCTCTGACTCCTGGATTACAGTGATTCTGTTGCCTCAGCCTCTCAAGTAGCTGAGTTTAGAGGTGCGCGCCACCACCTGCGTAACGGCATGATGGGATGTGTGTGCGTGAATACATGGATGGATAAGCCCATGGTTTATATAGAAAACACAACATTTGTAATATGTTTTATTTTTTATAATAATTGTAATGATTTTAACTATTTTTCATTTGCAATATGTTTTATTTTTTATAATTGTAATGATTTTAAGTATTTTTTATTTGGAAGGCTGAGGCAGGTGGATCACAACATCAGGGGTTCAAGACCAGCCTGGCTAAGGTGGTGAAACCCCTTCTCTACTAAATATACAAAAATTAGATGGATGCGGTGGCAGGTGCCTCAAATCCCACCTACTGGGGAAACTGAGGCAAGAGACTTGCTTGAACCTGGGTGGCAGAGGTTGCAGTGAGCCAAGATTGTGCCACTGCACTCCAGCCTGTGCAATAGTGAGGCTCCATCTCAAAAAAAAGAAAAAAAAAAAAAGTAAGAAATATTGTGGAGGATTATTTGCACGCCTGTATGTGTCTATTCAGTGACCTTGTAGGATGCTCCATGTTCTCACCCTTGACCTTTATCACATTCTCTCCACTGGATAAACCTGTGTCAGTTTAGTTTAAAGCTGTGTCTGTTACTTAGGTGTTTATATTCAAATGTGAACCCCAGACATCTGGATTCAGGTGCTCATGTTGATATTTTTAGCTGTTTGATTTGTGGCAAGTGTCCTAGAGTGTGTGTGATGTAACTGTCTCCAAGTACAGATCTTCATGGGATAGTATGTTATTTTATGGCTTAAGACATGGGAAGCACTTAGAAGAATGTATAGCACACAGGAAGCATTCAAGAATGTTAGTCATGGCTATTGCTGTGATCGTGACAGTTTTTTGTTTTTTGAGTTTTTTGGAGATGGAGTATTGCTCTGTCACCCAGGCTGAAGTGCATAGCATGATATCGGCTCACTGCAACCTCTGCCTCTTGGTTTCAAGCAATTCTATGGCCACAGCCTCCTGAGTATCGGGGATTATAGGCACCCCCCACCACGCCCAGCTAAGTTTTGTATTTTTAGTAGAGAAGGGGTTTCAGCAAGTTCCTAGGCTGGTCTCGAACTCCTGACCTCATGATGTGCCCGCCTTGGCCTCCCAAAGTGCTGGAATTATAGGCATGAGCCACTGTGCCTGACCGATCATGATAGTTTTTTGATTCGGACTTTTCTTTCAAAGCCATTGGACTTTGTCCTCTCTGAAACAGCACTTGTATCTTAGCTCATCTAGAGACTTAATATCACCTGGTATGTTGAACATTATATCTGACATACCTCTAGAGAAAACCCTATATTTGCTTCCCCCCCCCCCCTTTTTTTTTTTTTTGAGATGGAGTATCAGTCTGTTGCCCAGGATGGAGTGCAATGGTGCCAACTTGGCTCACTACAGCCTCCATCTCCTGGGTTCTAGTGATTCTCCTGCCTCAGCTTCCTGTGTAGCTGGAATTACAGGTGCCTGCCACCAAGCCTGGCTAATTTTTATATTTTTAGTAGAGATAGGTTTTCACCGTGTTGACCAGGCTGGTCTTGAACCCTTGACCTCAAATAATCTGCCCACCTTGTCTTCCTGAAGTGTTGAGATTACAGGTGTGAACCACCATGCCTAGCCCTGTGCTTCCTTTTTATTTATATAGTTTTTATATTTTCCGTAAGATCGAGACTTCCATAGTGACTTATGGGATCTTAAAATCTTTGAAGGAAAAGTATAATAAAATGCAACTATGAGGAAAAAATATTCAAAAACACCTTAACGTGGTTTTGCCAGAACAGCCTTTGATCAAATAAATACTTATTTTCTCTTTTCTCATTTCCTGTGAAGGTGATAACTCCGTCCTCCATAATGTTTTGTTGAAATGTGTTTCATTTTAGGGACGCGTGACTTTCAGGGATGTGGCTATAGAATTCTCATTGGCGGAGTGGAAATGCCTGAACCCTGCGCAGAGGGCTTTATACAGGGAAGTGATGTTGGAGAACTACAGGAACCTGGAGTCTGTGGGTGAGGAAAATGTCCCTGCAGACATGAGGAGTCTGCTCTTGTCTGTCTTGGCTCTTCCTAGTTTTGTATTCTCTTTTGTGATTTTGCCCCATACATGGTTTTTTTGTTTTGTTTTGTTTTGTTTTTGTTTTTTGAGGTGGAGTTTCATTCTTGTTGACCAGACTGGAGTGCAATGGTATGATCTCAGCTCACCATAACCTCTGCCTTCCAGGTTCAAGCGATTCTCCTGCCTCAGCCTCCCAAGTAGCTGGGATTACAGGCATGCACTACCACGCGCAGCTAATTTTGTATTTTTAGTAGAGACGGGGTTTCACCATGTTGGTCAGGCTGGTCTCTAACTCCCGACCTCAGGTGATCCACCCACCTCGGCCTCCCAAAGTGCTGGGATTACAGGTGTGAGCCACCGTGCTCAGCTCATTCTGGTTTTTGAGGAGCATCACAGAAGCGTCTCTCACTGGCACTGTGACAATGTTCATCCCGTAAACTAATGATCATCTTCTCTAAGCAGCAGTCAGTGGTGTTGAAATTCCTCCCAGCGAGGAGGTCATTTGGGCTCACAGCCTCATATGTTTGAGGCTCTTGACCGAACTCTTGTTCATTTCGCATTTTCACACCAATATGTGCCATTGTTCATTTTTAACAAGAAAACCTATGTTCCCATTTTTTGTAAGATCAATCCTGTAACAGATATGGTTTTCATCAATCTTAGTGAGGGAGCTTGTGAAGTTGAATGGGGTTTCCATATTTTACTTCTACTGTCATTTCCTTAAGATACCGTGGCTTTCATCTTGTTGGTTTCTATGTTTTGCTTTGTTTTGTTTTGGTTTTTTTTTGTTTTTTTTGATTCGGAGTCTCACTCTGTTGCCCAGGCTTGAGTGCAGTGGCGTGATCTTGGCTCACTGCAACCTCCACCTTTTGGGTTCAAGTGATTCTCCTGCCTCAGCCTCTTGAGTGGCTGGGATTACAGGCATGTGTCACCACACCTGACTAATTTTTGGTAGTTCTATTCCCGATGGCGGTTTCGCCATGTTGACCAGGCTGGTTTTGATAGCCTGGCCTGACGTGATTCAGTTGCCTTGGATTCCCAAATTGCTGGAATTACAGGCATGAGCCACCGCCCCTGGCTCCATCCAAGTTTGTTTTTAAGGCTGAATAATATTCCATTGTATGTATATACCACATTTTGTTCATATATTTACCTGTCAATGGACATCTGGGTTGATTTCTTGTCTTTATTCTCATAAATAATACTGCCCAGGTGGGTGCGGTGGCACACACCTATAATCCCAGCACTTTGGAAGGCTGAGGTGGGTGAATCACCTGAGGTCAGGAGTTGGAGACCAGCCTGTCCAACGTGGGTGAAACCACATCTCTATTAAAGGTACAGTTTTTTTTGTTTGTTTTTTGTTTTTTAAGACTGAGTATTGCTCTGTCACCCAAGCTGGAGTGCAGTGGTGCAACCTCAGCTCACTGCAAACTCCGCCTCCCGGGTTCAAGCAATCTCCTACCTCAGCCTTTTGAGTAGGTGGGATTACAGATGTGCACCACCATGCCTGACTAATGTTTTGTAGTTTTTTAGTAGAGACAGTGTTTCACCATGATGGCCTGGCTGGTCTCGAACTCCTGACCTTGTTTTCCACCCGCCCATCCAGTGTGCTGGGATTACAGAAGTGAGCCACTGCACTCAGCCAGGCTCTGTTTTCACAAGCACATCACTACCTACTCATCCAGGGGATCCTTTTTTTTTTTTTTTTTTGAGACAGAGTCTCGCTCTGTCGCCCAGGCTGGAGTGCAGTGGCCAGATCTCAGCTCACTGCAAGCTCCGCCTCCCGGGTTCCCGCCATTCTCCTGCCTCAGCCTCCCGAGTAGCTGGGACTACAGGCGCCCACAACCGCGCCCGGCTAATTTTTTTTTGTATTTTTAGTAGAGACGAGGTTTCACTGTGGTCTCGATCTCCTGACCTTGTGATCCGCCCCCCGCGGCCTCCCAAAGTGCTGGGATTACAGGCGTGAGCCACCGCGCCCGGCCTATCCAGGGGATCCTTGTTCTCCCCCATGGTCTCCTACATTGCTGCACTGTACTCTTCATAGCGTTTACTTGTTTTTTTGTGTGTATGCATTTCTGGAATCTACACAAGGCATATTGTTGAGTACATGCTTGAAACTAGAAATCAGAGGCATTGAATTTAAGAGATGTAAAACTGCTTTCACCTCAGGCCACCATACTGCTGCTTTCTTGGATCTCTTTCATTCTTGTCCCTTGCCCGTATTGTAATTTGCATAGTTAACCTTGGGTCAATATTTTACCATTTGCTAAATTAGTTCCACTTTCCTCCAAGCTGAAGATTTGGTCTATCCTAGTGGAATTCTATTCCCACAGACGTGCATGTACAAAGTTCACTCCTACAGGCCCATTACTTCCTGCCTTCCACACTTACCCTTTCTTTTGGGTCCTTGCCTCACATGATACATTGATCTGGATGCAATACTGTTTCTTTCCACCCTATTGATTTTGTAATGCCTGATGCCCCAATTTCCCCGTGAGCCCCTCTCCTCCAACACTACTCTCACTGAAGAAGTCAAGACCTTATTCATCCACTGGACAAAATTGTACAAAGCTGCCTAAATCAATGTGTGCAGGGCATGATGTCTCAGCACATGGTCCATGAGGGTTGGCTTAGCACCACTGTCAGCAGCACAGCTCAGCCCTTGTGTCCCAGCTTAGCCTTTGTATCCCACTTGATGTACTTATTTCTGTTCTCCTTGAATTTTCTGTGACTGGTCATTTTCTGTACTGCCTGGGCTGACTATTGTGCCTAAGAACATGTGGTGGGATGCTTCAGGCCCAGGATCAAGTCTTGTCTCTCACTTACCATATGTGCAAACTGGGGTCATGTATATGAACAGTATGGGCCTACTGTCGTTATTTTAGAAATAATGTTAATTTGCTTCCAGGGTTGGTTTTTTTTCTTTTTTTTGAGATGTAATTTTGCTCCTGTTTCCCAGGCTGAAGCGCAATAGCACAATCTCAGTTCACCGCAACCTCCACCTCCCGTGTTCAAACGATTCTCCTGCCTCAGTCTCCCGAGTAGCTGGGATTAGAGACATGCTCCACCACGCCTTGCTAATTTTGTATTTTCAGTAGGGATGGGGTTTCACCATGTTTGCTAGGCTGGTCTCGAACTCCTGACCTCAAGTGATATACCCTCCTCAGCCTCCCAAAGTGCTGGAATTACAGGCATGAGTGCCTGGTCTTTTTTTTTTTTTTTTTTTTTTTAAGTGAAGTTTCCCTCTTGTTGCTCAGGCTGGAGTGCAATGGTGCAATCTCAGCTCACTGCAACCTCCACTTCCAGGGTTCAAGTGATTGTCCTGCTTCAGGCTCCCAAGTAGCTGGGATTATGCCTGGTGCAAGCCTGGCTAATCTTTGTATTTTTAGTAGACATGGGGTTTCTCCATAATGGTAAGGCTGGTTTCCAACCCCCAATCTCAGGTGACTCGTCCGCCTGCTTTTTAAAACAAGTGAATACTATTAGACTTCTTCATATATTATAAGTTTTATAGTAGAGACTCTAAACTTCCTTTGTTTAATAAGATTTGTCAGTCTTCGGTTATGTTGATGATGAGATGCCTCTTTTCCTGTCTCACTCATTTTACTGTTCTGTCAAAAATAGCTTACACTGGCCAGCTGCAGTTCGAGACCAGCCTGGCCAACATGGTGAAACCCCGTCTCTAGTAAAAATACAAAAATTAGCTGAGCGTGTTGGTATGAACCTGTAATCCCAGCTTCTTGTGAGACTGAGACAGGAGAATCACTTGAACCTGGGAGGTGGATGTTGCAGTGAACCATGATCGCACCACTGCACTCCAGCTCGGGTGACAGTTAGATTCCGTTCCCCGCCCCCCCAAAAAAAAATTAGCCAGGCATGGTGGCATGTGTCTGTAGTCCCTGCTACTCAAGAGGCTGAGGCTCTTTAGGTAGGAGAATCGTGCCACTACCTGGGTGATGAAGCATTCCTCGGTCTCAAAAATAGATAAAAAAAGAAATAGCTTAAACTGGAAATCTTAAGACATAGAAATGTATTTCTCATGAATCTGGAGAGTGGGAAATCCAAGAGCAAGATGTCAGTTAGATTGGTTCCTGGTGAGAGCCTTCTTCATGGTTTAGCCCAGCCATCTTCCTGCTGTGTCCTGACATGATGGAAAGAGGAACAGGCAATCAGCTCTTTACTGTCTCTTTTTATAAAAGCATTAGTCCTGGCTGGGCGTGGTGGCTCACGCCTGTATTCCCAGCATTTGGGAGGCTGAGATGGCCAAATCACATGAGGTCGGGAGTTTGAGACCAGCCTGACCAACATGGAGATACACCGTCTCTACTAAAAATACAAAATTAGCCGGGAGCGGTGGTGCCTGCATTTAATCCCAGCTACTCAGATGGCTGAGGTGGGAGAATCGCTTGAACCTGGGAGGCAGAGGTTGCAGTGATCCTAGATCATGCTATTGCACTGCAGCCTGGGCAATAAGAGCGAAACTCTTTTTCAAAAATAAATGAAGGAAAACATACAATTAAAAGCCCTAGTCCTATTCACAATTAGTCAACATCCATGACCAAATTCTCTAAAAGGCCCCATCTGCAGGAACATCCTATTGGAGAATAAGAAACCTGATAATGGCTTTTAGCTAAGATGAACATTCGGAAACTAGCCGGGCGAGGTGGCGGGCGCCTGTAGTCCCAGCTACTTGGGAGGCTGAGGCAGGAGAATGACGTGAACCCGGGAGGCGGAGCTTGCAGTGAGCTGAGATCCGGCCACTGCACTCCAGCCTGGGCGACAGAGCCAGACTCCATCTCACAAAAAAAAAAAAAAAGAAAAAAAGAAAAAAAGAAAAAAGATGAACATTCGGGCCAGGGAGCATACATCATATTTTTTGTTTTTATTGTGCAGTTTGTTTTATACAATGTTTTCTCTGATCTCAGTTTATAAATTTTCCCAGTACACAGTCTGTATATTTTATGCATAGTGAACTAGATAACCATGGGGAATGCATATATAGAAAATTGCTGTGTTGCCTGGCTATTACATAACTAGAGTTGTGACATCATAATTGCACTTTTCTACACTATTAGTCAATTATTTATCTATTTGTTTGTTTGTTTGAGACGACGGAGTCTTGCCCTGTCACCCAGGCTGTAATGCAATGGCGAGATCTCAGCTCACTGCAACCTCCGCCTCGTGAGTCCAAATGATTCTTTTGCCTTATCCTCCAGAGTAGCTGAGATTACAGGCGCTCACCACCACACCCAGCTGTTTCTTTTTGTATTCTTAGTAGAGATGGGGTTTTCCCATGTTGGCCTAACTGTTCTCGATCTCCTGACCTCGTGATCCACCTGCCTCAGTCATCCAAAGTGCTGGGATTACAGGTGTGAGCCACCGTGCTCAGCCATTAGTCAATTCTTATTTCTTAAAATGCTGTGTATTTTCTTGACCTCATACCTCAGAAGGTAGTGATCTTATCATGTATTTCTTTTCTTATATTGTGTGCTGATGCTTAAGTCGAAATTGTGGCTTTTTTCTTAAGAGGGAATTGTTTAGAATTCTGCAGGCTGTATAAATGTACTCATTTGCTTGCTGGTTTTATCATGGGTTACAACATCTTATTTTTATAATTTTACATACGGCTTTACAGTATGTGGTATACAATATAACTGACACACTACACTCGTTAATGTCACAAAGTGTCACCGGGTGCAGTGGCTCACACTTGTAATCCCAGAACTTTGGGAGGCCGAGGTGAGTGGATTACTTGAGGTCAGGAGTTTGAGACCAGACTGGCCAAGATGGTAAAACCCCATCTCTACTAAAAACACAAAAATTACACAGGCATAGTGGTGCGTGCCTGTAATCCCAGGTACTCAGGAGGCTGAGGCAGGAGAATCACTTCAACCCAGGTGGCAGAGGTTGCAGTGAGCTGAGATCATGCCATGGCACTCCAAGCTGGAGTGAAAGACCCTGTCTCAAAAAAATAAAACTACAAAAAATTTTTCAAAAGTCACTAAGTGCCTGTTCTGTGTGGATATAAGTAATTTTATGACATTTATTCAGAATACATTGTAACATTTTTTTCTTTTTTTTCCTTTTATTTTTGAGGCAGAGTCTCACTTTGTCTCCCTGGCTGGAGTGCAGTAGTGCGATCTTGGCTCACTGCAACCTCTGCTTCTCATGTTCAAGCGATTCTTGTGCCTCAGCCTCCCGAGTAGCTGTGACTACAGGCACGGGCCACAACACCTGGCTAATTTTTGTAATCTTTTATTATATTCTCTGTGCTATAATTGTTTGACAATACGGAATTTACGTTGCTTTTGGTTATCCTTACATGAGGTTGTTGTGGATTATTTACCAATATTGTATATTGTGTAGGTTTTTGTTTTTTAGCATTTGTACACAGTAAATATGAAGAATATATATTTTTCTCTTCATTGATGTGACAGTGATATGTTTTTTGCAAATTGTGATACACTTTAGGGTCACAGTGGAAAAACACTCCTTACTTTCGGCTTACTCATGTTTGTGCCCTGTCACTGTTTTGTCATGATATAGGAAATAGGTTTTCATGGAATTAATTTGAAGGATATGTAAATGCCCTTTGTTTGTTAAAGAATCTTACTCCTTTTGTGTTCCTATACTTTGAAGATCATATTTGGGAAGTTCAAAATAAGTATTCTTTTTGTCTCATATTTACACACTTCAGTATGATTTACCATCTGGACTTAATTGGAAACCTATTGGTGTTTATATTTTACAGATATCTCTTCCAAATGCATCATGAAGGAGTTCTCATCAACAGGGCAGTGCAATACAGAAGTGTTCCACACCGGGACATTGCAAAGACATGAAAGTCATCACATTAGAGATTTTTGCTTCCAGGACATTGAGAAACAAATTCAGGACATTGAGTTTCAGTGTCAAGAAGATGAAAGAAATGGCCATGAAGGACCCATGACAAAAATAAAAATGTTCACTGGTAGTACAGACCGACATGATCAAAAACATGCTGGAAACAAGCCTATTAAAGATCAGCTTGGATCGAGTTTTCATTCACATCTGCCTGAACTGCACATATTTCAGATCAAAGGTAAAATGGGTAATCAACTTGAGAAGTCTACCGATGATGTTCCCTCAGTTTCAACATCCCAAAGAATTTCTTGTAGACCCCAACCCCAGATTTCTAATAACTATAGGAATAATTTCTTGAATTCTTCATTACTCACACAAGAACAGGAAGTACACATGACAGAAACATCTTTCCAATGTAATGAGAGTGGCAAAGCCTTTAATTGTAGCTCACTCTTAAGGAAACACCAGACAATCCATTTAGGAGACAAAATACATAAACGTGATGTATGTGGCAAGGTGTTTAATCACAAGCAGAACCTTGCATGCCATCAGAAATGCCACACGGGTGAGAAACCTTACAAGTGTAATGAGTGTGGCAAGTCCTTCAGTCAGGTGTCATCCCTTACATGCCATCGTAGACTTCATACTGGAGTAAAACCTTACAAGTGTGATGAGTGTGGCAAGGTCTTTGGTCAAAATTCAGCCCTTGTAATTCATAAGGCAATTCATACTGGAGAGAAACCTTACAAGTGTAATGAATGTGACAAGGCTTTTAATCAACAATCAAACTTTGCACGTCATCATAGAATTCATACTGGAGAGAAACCTTACAAATGTGAAGAATGTGACAAAGTTTTCAATCGCAAATCAACCCTTGAGACACATAAGAGAATTCACACTGGAGAGAAACCATACAAATGTAAGGTTTGTGACACAGCTTTCACGTGGAATTCACAACTGGCACGACATACCAGAATTCACACTGTAGAGAAAACTTACAAGTGTAATGAGTGTGGCAAGACTTTCAGTCACAAGTCCTCCCTTGTATGCCATCATAGACTTCATGGTGGAGAGAAATCTTACAAATGTGAGGTTTGTGACAAGGCTTTTGCATGGAATTCACACCTGGTAAGACATACTAGAATTCACAGTGGAGAAAAACCTTACAAGTGTCGTGAATGTGGCAAGACCTTTCGTCAAAATTCAGATCTTTTAGTTCATAAATCAATTCATACTGGAGAGCAACCTTACAAATATGAAGAATGTGAAAAAGTTTTCAGTCGAGCATCAACCCTTGAGACACATAAAGTAATTCATACTGGAGAGAAACCATACAAATGTAAGGTTTGTGACAAGGCTTTTGCATCTCATTCCTATCTGGCAAAACATACTAGAATTCATAGTGGAGAGAAACCTTACAAGTGTAATGAGTGCGGCAAGACCTTCCGTCTGAAGTCATACCTTGTATGCCATCGTAGAGTTCATAGTGGTGAAAAGCCTTACAAGTGTAATGAGTGCAGCAAGACCTTCAGTCAGAGGTCATACCTTCATTGCCATCGTAGACTTCATAGTGGTGAGAAGCCTTACAAGTGTAATGAGTGTGGAAAGACCTTCAGTCACAAGCCATCCCTTGTATACCATCGTAGACTTCATACTGGAGAGAAATCTTACAAATGTACACTTTGTGACAAGGCTTTTGTGCGTAATTCATACCTAGCAAGACATACTAGAATTCACACTGCAGAGAAACCTTACAAGTGTAACAAATGTGGGAAGGCTTTTAATCAACAGTCACAACTTTCACTTCATCATAGAATTCATACTGGAGAGAAACTTTACAAATGTGAAGCATGTGACAAACTTTTCAGTCGCAAATCACACCTTAAAAGACATAGGATAATTCATACTGGAGAGAAACCATACAAATATAAGGTTTGTGACAAGACTTTTGGGAGTGATTCACACCTGGCACAACATACTGGAATTCACACTGGAGAGAAACCTTACAAGTGTAGTGAGTGTGGCAAAGCCTTTAGTGAGAAGTCAACAATTATTCCCCATCAGGCAGTTCATGGTGTAGGGAAACTGGACTAATGTAATGATTCTCACAAAGTCTTCAGTAATGCTAAAACCATTGTAAATCATTGGAGAATCCATAATGAAGAGAAATCTTTTTTTTTTTTTTTTTTGAGACGGAGTCTCGCTCTGTAGCCCAGGCTGGAGTGCAGTGGCCGGATCTCAGCTCACTGCAAGCTCCGCCTCCTGGGTTCACGCCATTCTCCGGCCTCAGCCTCCCGAGTAGCTGGGACTACAGGCGCCTGCCACCTCGCCTGGCTAGTTTTTTGTATTTCTTAGTAGAGACGGGGTTTCACCGTGTTAGCCAGGATGGTCTCGATCTCCTGACCTCTGATCCACCCAACTCGGCCTCCCAAAGTGCTGGGATTACAGGCTTGAGCCACCGCACCCGGCCTGAGAGATCTTACAAGTGTAAGAAATGTGGCAAAATTTTCAGACATCGTTCATACATTGCAGTTCATTGCAAACTCATACTGGAGAGAAACCTTACAAATGTCATGACTGTGGCAAGGTCTTCAGTCAAGCTTCATCCTATGCAAAAACAGGAGAATTCATACAGGAGGGAAACCTCACAAGTGTGATGATTGTGGCAAAGCCTTTACTTCATGTTCACACCTTATTAGAAATCAGAGAATCCATACTGGACAGAAATCTTACAAATGTCATAAGTGTGGCAAAGTCTTCAGTCCGAGGTCACTCCTTGCAGAACATCAGAAAATTCATTTTTGAGATAACTGTTCCCAATGCAATGAGTATAGCAAACCGTCAAGCATTAATTGACATTAGATTCAAATCAGCATTGATTTGAATTTGTATTGACTTAACATTCAGTTCAAGCCTTAATTGACATTAAAGTGTTTATGTTAAGAGGATTGAGCCAGGTGCGGTGGTTCATGCCTGTAATCCTAGCATGTTGGGAAGCCAAGGCACGTAGGTCACTTGAGGTCAGGAGTTTGAAAGCAGCATGGCCAACAGATGTGAGCCACTTTTCCCAACCTATTTTCTGTTTCTTATTTTCTATTTTTCTTTTTTGAGATAGTGCTTTTTAAAGAGATAGTACTTTTTTGAGACAGTAGTTTTGAAAAGGGATATACCGTAGTACTTTTTAACAGGGATATCAGGCTGGGTACGGAGGCGCACGCCTGTAATCCCAGCACTTTGGGAGGCTGAGGCAGGTGGATCATGAGGTGAAGAGGTCGAGACCAGCCTTGCTAACACGGCGAAACTGCGTCTCCACTGAAAATACAAAAAATTAGCCAGGCATGGTGGCGGGTGCCTGTAGTCCCAGCTACTCAGGAGGCTGAGGCAGGAGAATGGTGTAAACCCAGGAGGTGGAGCTTGCAGGGAGCCGAGATCACACCACTGCACTGCGGCCTGGGCAACAGAGTGAGAGTCTCTCAGAAACAAAACAAAACAAACCAGGATATGAGAGCCCAACAAGGTGGCTCATCCTTGCAATCACAGTACTTTGGTAGACCAACTTGAGTGGATCACCTAAGGTCAGAAGTTCAAGAGCATCCTGGCTAACGTGGTGAAACCCCATCTCTATTAAAAATAAAACGTTAGCCAGGGCTGGTGGTGTGCACCTTTTGTTCCAGCTACTTGGGAAGCTGAGGCACAAGAATCACTTACACCTGGGAGGCAGAGGTTGCAGTGAGCCAATATCATCCCACAGCACTGCAGCCAGGGCGGCAGAGTAAGTCTCCATCTCAAACAAACACACAAACAAAAAACAGAAAAAAAAGAGACATCAAAAATTCTTTTGTTCTCATTGTATAATAGATTTCCTTTTTTTTTTTTTTTTTCTTTCTGGTTCCTCTTCATTTCTCTATTTTTTATTTTTTATTTTTTTTTTGCAGTTTGAGTTTGAGATAAATCTTAGTTTTAAAAATTTTATTTCTGGCCGGGCATGGTGGCTCACGCCTGTAATCCCAGCAGTTTGGGAGGCCAAGGCAGGTGGATCACGATGTCAGGAGATTGAGACCATCCTGGCTAACACGGTGAAACCCCGTCTTTACTAAAAATACAAAAAATTAGCCCGGCGTGGTGGCGGGCGCCTGTAGTCCCAGCTACTCTTGAGGCTGAGACAGGAGAATGGCGTGAACCCAGAAGGCGGAGGTTGCAGTGAGCCGAGGTTGTGCCACTGTACTCCAGCCTGGGCGACAGAGCGAGACTCCGTCTCAAAAAAAAAAAAATTTATTTCTGCTCTCGGCCTTAGTGCCGTGTTCTTGGAAACCTCTGTGCCATGAGAGCCAAGTGGAGAATGAAGCGAATGCTCAGCCTGAAGCACAAAAGAAAGATGAGGTACAGCTCCAAGTAAACTGCTAGCTTGTTGCACCGTGGAGGTCACAGGAACAGAAACATGGAGTGCCAGACGCTGGCGATGCTGTTACAAGTTGTGAGACTGCATGCTACTATCTAGAGCTTGTCTCAATGGATCTAGAACTTCATCGCCCTGTGATCACCGATCACCTCTGAGACCCACCTTGCTCATAAACAAAACTGCCCATGTTGGTCCTCTGCCCTGGACCTGTGACATTCTGGACTATTTCTGTGTTTATTTGTGGCCGAGTGTAACAACCATATAATAAATCACCACTTCTGCTTTTTTAGCTGAACAATTGAAAAAAAAATTATTTCTTTCTTAATCCATAATGACTTCTGAAAGATGCCTTTGCAGCATCCTATAATCAGCTCACATCATTCATTTCTGTACTTGAGTATTTTCCAGTTATTCTCTGTTGACCCCGGAATTCATTAGAATTTTTTTTTTTTAAACAATTTCAAAATAGTTGCTGTTTGAAATTGGCATCCGGTTCAGTTCAAGGTCTGCATGCTTTCTAGTCTTTGTTATTTATTGGAAGCCTTGGTACCTAATACTTAAGTTTGATTGTTTCAGTGTATACTTGGTATAGATGTCAGTGACCTTTTAACTAAACATCAAAATATAGTTTAACCAGTTAGTCTGTTTTTCAGTTTTCTTTCCTTTTGTCATTTGTTAAAATCTTGAGCTGGGAGCTGTTTATTGCGTGTTTCCCTCAAGGCCCTCTGGTCCATTCTGTAAAAATGTTGAAACATGGGCTGCATTGGCGTAGAACACTCCTTCAAAAGAACCCATATGTTCTTTTCTTTTTCTTGAAATGGAGTCTTGCTCTGTCGCCTTGGGTGGAGTGCAGTGGTGCAATCTCAGGTCACTGAAACCTTTGCCTCCCAGGACCAAGGGATTCTCCTGCCTCAGTCTCCTGAGTAGCTAGAATTACAGGCACCCACCAGCATGCCAGGCTAATTTTTGTATTTTTAATATATTTTGGTATCTAAACATCATATGATGGACATATTTGTTTTCTGGAAAAACTCCGAGGAAAGCTGCCGCCATAGAGACCCATTGCCATAAAGCATCTCCTTTCTCTGTCACATCCTCCACCCTCCTTACAAACTCACTGGGCAGCAGCTACTGTCAGTTCTGTGTCAGGCGTCAGGGCAAGTCTCGTACTCGTGTATTTCTGCATAAAGCAAAATAGTGTTGAAGTGTTGGGACGACGAAAATTTTTGGGGGTGGTATGGAGAGATAATGGGTGATGTTTCTCAGGGCTGCTGCAAGCGGATTAGGGGTGGCATGGGAACCTAGAGTGGGAGAGATTAAGCTGAAGGAAGATTTTGTGGTAATGGGTGATATTGTGGGCTTGTTAGAAGAAATATTTGTCACATAGAATTATTGGTGATGGCCTGGATACAGTTTTGTTTGAATTGAAAACCTAATGGAATAAGAGAAGGAGAAAAACAGGTAGTAAATGACTAAGAATTGGGAGGACCGGCCGGGCGCGGTGGCTCACGCCTGTAATCCCAGCACTTTGGGAGGCCGAGGCGGGCGGATCACAAGGTCAGGAGATCGAGACCACGGTGAAACCTCGTCTCTACTAAAAATACAAAAAATTAGCCAGGCGCGGTTGTGGGCGCCTGTAGTCCCAGCTACTCGGGAGGCTGAGGCAGGAGAATGGCGGGAACCCGGGAGGCGGAGCTTGCAGTGAGCTGAGATCCGGCCACTGCACTCCAGCCTGGGCGACAGAGCGAGACTCCGTCTCAAAAAAAAAAAAAAAAAAAAAAAAAAAGAATTGGGAGGACCCAGGACATCCAATTAGAGAGTGCCCAAGGAGGTTCAGCATAGCCCTGCCAGCAAAGATTATTTATATACTTTAAGAGTTAAGAGTGGCAGTTTGGGAATAGCACCAGGAGATATCAGCTGTGATGTCTTGGAGAAATAGTGTAAACCAGCAGGGTAGAGAGCAGGGCATTTATGAGTAGTTGAGATCAGTGAATACAGAAGATAGTAGGGATGACAAAGTTTTGGGGACACAGTCCAAGTACGTCTGGTGTCTGGAATGAGATTGGGACCTGATAAAAAGGAGTGTTGATACAGGAGCTCAAATGGGCTGTACCCTGTAGCATTCCAAGGACGGGACCTAATTCTGAGAAGGGCAAGTGGTAAAAGTATTGTCCAGTCCTTTTTAAGTTAGTGACCGAGCTTGGTGAGGTGTGTTTTGAAAAGACCATTAGTCCATTCTACCTTTTCTGAAGATTGAGGAAGGTAAGGAGTATGAAGGTTCCACTGAATACTAAGAGCCTGAGCTTGGGTGATTTAACTAATAAAGGCTGGTCCGTTATTGGACTGTATAGAGGTAGGAAGGCCAAACTGAGGAATTATGTCTGACAGAAGGGAAGAAATAACCATGGTGGCCTTCTCAGACCCCGTGGGAAATGCCTCTACCCATCCAGTGAAAATGTCTACCCAGACCAAGAGGTATTTTAGTTTCCTGACTCAAGGCATGTGAGTAAGTCAATTTGCCAGTCCTGGGCTGGGGCAAATCCCTAAGCTTGATGTGTAGGGAAGGGAGGGGGCCGGAGAAATTCCCAAGGAGTAGTAGAATAGCAGATGGAACACTGAGAATTGATTTCCTTGAGGATAGAGTTCCATGATGGAAAGGAAATGAGAGGTTCTAAGAGGCAGGCTAGTGGCTTGTAACCTACATGGAAGAGGTTATGAAATGATGACAGAATAGAATGGGCCTGTGAGGCTGGAAGGAGATAATTTCCTTGGTTCAAGAACCATTTGCCTTGTGTGGGAAGAGATTGATAGGTGGATGTTTCAGTGGGGGAGTGACCAGATGAGAAGGAGAAAAACTGCTGTAAGAGATAGAAGTTGGAACACTAGCTGCTTTTTTAGCTACCTTATCAGCATAAGTGTTGTCCTGAGTGATGGGATCTGATGCCTTTTGATTACCCTTGGCGTGAATGGCTCCAGCTTCCTTTGTAGGTAAAGGGGCTTTGAGAAGAGTTTTTATTAAAGAGGCATTAATGATGGAGGACCCTTGCATGGTGAGGAAATTTTTTTCTGCCCATATAACAGCATGGTGGTGCAGGATATGGAAGGCATATTTAGAATCAGTATAAATATTGATGCACATTCCTTTTGCAAGAGTGAGGGCTCAAGTTCAGGCAATGAGTTCAGCTTGCTGAGAGGTAGTGGAGGGGAGCAGAGCAGTAGCCTCAATGATAGATACTATAGCATAGCCTGCGTTTGCTGGTGATTGGCGATTGGGCCTAGTGGAACTGCCATCAATACACCAAGTGTGATTAGGATGAGGAACAGGAAAGAAGGAAATATGGGGAAATGGAGTGAACGTCAGGTAGATCAGAGAGATACAGCCATGGGGGTCAGGTGTGGTATCCGGAATAATGTGGGAGGCCGGATTGAAGTCCGGGCTAGGAACAATGGTAATTGTAGGAGACTCTAAGAAACAGTGAGCATAGCTGAAGGAGCCAGGGAGCAGAAAGTATATGCATCAAGTGTGAGGAAGAAAATAGATTTTGGAAGTTATGAGAATTGTAGAGAGTGATTTGAGCAAAGTTTGTGATTTTGAGCCATGGGGGAGGATAGGCCAGACAATTTTGTTGATAAGGAGCAGATCCTGAACTAACCTGTAAGGCTTGTACGGTTTTTGGACAGGTAAAATGGGAGAATTGTAAAGAGAGTTTATAGACTTTAAAATGCCATGCTGTAACTGGTAAGTGATAACAGGCTTTAATCCTTTTAAAGCATGCTGTGGAATGGGATATTGGCATTGAGTGGGGTAAGGGAGATTAGGTTTTAATGAGATGGTAAGGGGTGCATGATCGACTGCCAAGGAGGGAGTAGAGGTATCCCATACTTGTGGGTTAAGGTGGGGGAATATGAGAGCAGGATGCGAAGGAGGCTTTGAACTGGGGAAAATGGTGGCAATGAGGTGCGGCTGTAACCTAGGAATTGTCAGTAAAGTAGATAATTTAGTTAAAATGCCTCAACCTATATAAGGGAACAGGGCAGGTGGGGATAACTAAAAAGGAGTGCTTAAAAGAGTATTGTCCAAGTTGGCACCAGAGTTGGGGAGTTTTAGGAGGTTTAGAAGCCTGGTCATCAATACCTACAAAAGTTATGGAGGCAAGCGAAACAGGCCCTTGAAAAGAAGGTAATGTGGACTGGGTAACCTCCATATTGATTAAGAAGGGGTCGGACTTACCCTCCACTGTAAGAGTTACCCAGAGTCTGTGATGGTCCAGGAGGCGTCCGAGGCAATCTGGCAGTGTCAGTCTTCAGTCGCTAAGCCGAAAAGATCTGGGAAGGAGTCTGTCAGAGAGCCTTGGGCCAGAGTTCCAGGGGCTCTGGGAGTGGCTGCCAGGTTGGACAGTCTGATTTGCAGTAGGATCCCACACAGATGGGACACGGCTTAGGAGGAATCCTGGGCTGCGGACATTCCTTGGCCCAGTGGTCAGATTTCCAGCACTTGAAGCAAGCTCATGGGGTAGGCGGTCCTGAAGGGATGCCTGGCCACTGTGGTTCAGGCATTTGGAAGTTCTTGTGTATTGGAGATGTGGCTTGGGTTTGTCTCACAGTGGAGGCAAAGAATTGTTACTCAGAAATGCGTTGCTACTTGGCTGCTTCTACTCTATTATTATACACCTTGAAGGCGAGGTTAGTTAAGTTCTGTGGTGGGGTTTGAGGACCAGAATTTAATTTTTGGAGCTTTCTTTAATGTCAGGAGTAGATTGAGTAATAAAATGTATATTGAGAATAAGATGGCCTTCTGGCTCCTTTGGGTCTAGGGCAGTAAAGCGTCTAAGGGCTGTTGCCAAACAGGCCATGGACTGGGCTGGGTTTTTATATATGAAAAAGAGCCTACATGCTAACTGATTTGGGAGAAATCAGAAAAAGAAAAAAGAGCATTAACCTTGACTATGCCTTTAGCTCCAGCCACCTTTTTAAGAGGAAATTGCCAGGCACGTGGGAGAAGGCTATGGGAGAGGGCTATTTGCAGAACAAAACTGTTAACTGGACTGGGTGTGAAAAGGTGAGTTGATAAAAGGATTATAGGGTGGGGGAGCAGAGGCTGAGAAAGAATTGGGACCTGGCTTGGCCTGGTGAGGAGCAGCCTGGGGAGGAGGGGAGAGGTCAGATGGGTCCAAAGAAAAGGAAGATTAAAAAGACCCAACAACGATTGGGGTTGGGACTGAAGGGACAGGTGGGAGGGAAAGAAGCAAGATTTGGGATGAGTTGCATTGGGAACAGAGACTAGGTGGGGACCTACGTGTAACAGAATGCCTGTTCCTTGAACTGGTTGGTCTGAGGACAAGATATCGTAGGTGGATCTTTCTCATGGAGCAAAGAGCAGGAGGACAGGGGATTGATCTCCCAAGGGAGGTCCCCCTATCCGAATCATGGCACCAAATTTCCCGGGTTTCAGCACCAAATTTCACTCTCTACAAGAGAAGAGACCACCCAACAGGCTTTATATGAGCAACAAGGCTGTTTATTTCACCTGTGTGCAGACGGGCTGAGTCTGAAAAGAGTCAGGGAAGGGAGATGGGGGTGGGGCAGTTTTATAGGATTTGGGTAGGCAAAGGGAAATTAGTCAAAGGGGGTTTGTCTTTGGCGGGCAGGGGCGGGGTTCACAAGGTGCTCAGTGGGGGAGCTTTTGAGCCAGGATGAGCCAGGAGAAGGAATTTCACAAGGTAATGTCATCAGTTAAGGCAGTAACAGGGCATTTTCACTCGTTTTCTGATTCTCCAGTTACTTTAGGCCATCTGGATGTATACATGCAGGACACAAGGGATATGATGGCTTAGCTTGGGCTCAGAGGCCTGACAGTAAATTTTAGATAATTTTTTGTTTTCTTATTTTTTTTTTTTTTTTTTGAGATGGAGGCTCACTCTGTCACCTGGGCTGAAGTTCATTGGCATGATCACTGCAACCTCTGCCTCCCGGGTTGAAGCATTTTCCTGCCTCTACCTCCTGAGTAGCTGAGATTACAGGAGCCCACCACCACACCTGGCTAATTTTTGTATTTTTAGTAGAGACGGGATTTCACCATCTTGGCCAGTCTGGTCTTGAACCCCTGACCTCATGATTCACCCACCTCGACCTCCCAAAGTGATGGTATTACAGGCATGAGCCACCGTGCTTGGCCAAATTTTTTTATATTTATGTTTTTACTTTAGGTTTGGGGCCACATGTGAAGCTTTGTTACATAGGTAAAGTTGTGTCATCAGGGTTTGTTGTACAGATTATTTCTTCACTCTTGTATTAAGTCCAGTACCCAATAGTTTTTGTTTTTGTTTTTTTTTTTTTTGAGACGAGTTTTGCTCTTGTTGCTCAGGCTCGAGTATGATGGCATGATCTCAGCTCACCGTAATCTCTGCCCCTCAGGTTCAAGCAATTCTTCTGCCTTAGCCTCCCGAGTAGCTGGGATTACAGGTGCCTTCTGCCATGCCTGGCTAATTTTTGTGTTTTTTACTAGAGACAGAGTTTCACTATGTTGGCCAGGCTGGTCTTGAACTCCTGATCTCAGGTGATCCACTCCCCTAGATCTCTCAAAGTGCTGGGATTACAGGTGTGAGCCACCATGCCCAGCCCCCAGTAGTTATTTTTTCTGTTCCTCTCCTTCCTCCCACCCATCACCCTCAAGTAGATCCCAGCATCTGTTGTTTTCTTCTTTGCATTCCAGTAAATATTTTACTTTGATATTTGATCCTATTGGTGTAAAAATTTACATGTTATCATGTTAGCAAACGTGGCTAGCTTCCTCTTTCACATCTGCATTGGAAATTGGCTGAATGACAACGTGTGGGTCCTTTTTGATTTTTCTCTGTATAAAGAGCCCTGTAGTGACTGCCTCTGTGCATACCTGCATTACTGCAGATACCTGAAGCTTCCTCCAGGTCAGGCAGTTGAGAGTGATTTCTTCCTCTAGGATGGGGCATTTCCTATTTTCTAAGATCTGACAAGATTTCCACCTGCCCCCAACTGCCAAACCATTCTTTTCCACCAAGATGAGATTCCCTTTCAGTTAAACAAAACTTGCTACTTCTTACATTTTTAAAAACATATATATACTATATACATTATATATAGTATATATATACACATCCCCACACATATACACACATATATACATACAGATTAATATATACACACACATATGTATATATTTTGAAAATCTTTTGTATTTTGAAAATCTGAGGAAAATGACAATCCTTTGTATTAACATCTAGTTTTTCTGAATCTGTGTAGGTTTTATTATTTTGTTGACATATATATACAAAATGGATTTTTGTACTTTGAGTGATTTTGTTTTCATGTATTTTATTTTATTTTCAGACGGAGTCTTGCTTTGTTGCCCAGGCTAGTGAGCAGTGGTGTGATCGTAACTCACTGCAACCTCCACCCTAAGGATCAAGCCATCCTCCCACCTCCAGCCTGCCAAATAGCTGGGACCACAGGTGCCTAGCACCATGCCTGGCTAATTTTTTTTTTTTTTTTTTTGAGATGGAATTTCAGTTTCCCGGGTTGGAGTGCAGAGGCGCGATCTCGGATCCCTGCAACCTCTGCCTCCAGTGATCAAGCGAATCTCCTGCCTCAGCCTCCCGCGTAGCTGGGATTACAGCCATGTGCCACCGTGCCTGGCCGATCTTTCACTGTGGATGTTGTCATCTTTGAAAACCTCACTCATGCTCTGGCACATCTAGATACTGAATGTCACTTGGTGTGTCAAAGTTCCTAACATTTCTATAACGGGAACCCTGCATTGATTTTTTAATTGATGTATTGCTTGTATTTTTTCACAAACGTAAGAAATTCATACTGAGAGGGTGTCATGACTTCTTCAAAAAGTGTAATAAAACACAACTGGGAAGACATCATGTGGTGAGAAATCCCTTACTGGGATTTGTCAGAACATTCACTACAATTAAATCCACGCTTTCCCCTCTCTCCTCTTCTCATTTTCTGTAAAGATAAGAACTCCTCCCAGAACCATTTGGTTAAAATGTGTTTTCATTTCAGGCTCTGTTGACATTCAGGGATGTGGCCATAGAATTCTCCCAGGAGGAGTGGAAATGCCTGGACCCTTCTCAGAGGACTCTATACAGAGACGTGATGCTGGAGAATTATAGGAACCTGGTCTCCCTGGGTGAGGATAACTTCCCTGCTGGGGATGTGCCCTTGTGTATCTTTGCATTTTCTCTTGTTGCCTCTTGGGAGCCCCATCGTTCTCTGACTAAAATGGAAGCGATATTGATTTTGAAATGAAAAGCTTCATGATGTAGCACCTGGACTTTCACCGTTCCCTTTGTTTAGACGTTCTGCATTCTTTGTGATAGCTCATTGGGGGTTCCAGAACTAAAGTAGGCATAAAACGTAATGCCAGGCTGGGCACGGTTAAAAAAAAAATTTGTAACCTGTAAAAACTACTCCTTCTCCACTAGAACTTTTTGTTATTTATGTCGGAATTATTTCTGTATATGCTGCATTTCTGTTAACATGTCTGTTATGTGTATGTTGCATTCTGTACAATGTTTTTCATGCCTTTTTATTCTAAATAATATTTTAAAAGTTTAGTTATGAAGAAAAAGTACACGTATGCCAGTTTTTGTATCTGTCCTTTAATTAATTTATTTATTTATGTATTTATGACATGGAGTTTGTTCTTTTCACCCCGGCTGAAGTACAATGGTGCCATGGTGGCTCACTGCAACCTTTGCCTCTTGGCTTAAAGAGACTTTTGTGCCTCAGCCTCCTGAGTAACTGGGACTACAGGCGCAGGCCACCACACCTAGCTAATTTTTGTACTCTTTTCTTATCTTCCCTGTGCTGTGATTATTTGACAATACGGAATTTCCATTGATTTTGGTTATCCTTACATGAGCTTGTTGTGGATTATTTATTAATATAGTATATTGTGTGGTCCTTTAGCATTTACTTGTCTACAGTAAATATGCTGTAAATATGAAGAATATATATTTTTCTCTTCAGTGATGTGACAGTGGTAAGTTTTTTGCAAACTGTTATATAATTTAGGGTCACAATAGAAAAATACTCCTTACTTTAGGGTTATACATGTCTGTGTCCTGTCAGTGTTTTGTGATGATATTAGAAATAGGCTTCCATAGAAATGACTTGAAGTACATGGAATCGCCCTTTATTTATTAAAGAATCTTACTTCTTTTGATGAAAATATCCATAACCTTTTTCTTTACCCTAACAACAAAATTTAGTTGAAGTAGCTGTCAGGCCTCTGAGCCCAAGCTAAGCCATCATATCCCCTGTGACCTGTGTGTGTACATCCAGATGGCCTGAAGTAACTGAAGAATCACAAAAGAAGTGAAAATGGCCTGTTCCTGTCTTAACTGATGACATTACCTTATGAAACTCCTCTTGGCTCAAAACCTCCCCCACTGAGCACCTTGTGACCCCCACTCCTGCCTACCAGAGAACTGCCCCCTTTGACTGCAATTCTCCATCACCTGCCCAAATCCTACAAAATGGCCCCACTCCTATCTTCCTTCGCCAACTCTCTTCAGACTCAGCCCACCTGCACTCAGGTGATTAAAAAGCTTTATTGCTCACATGAAGCCTGTTTGGTGGTCTCTTCACATAGATGCGAGTGAAAGTAGCCTATTCCATTATCCTTCCTTATGTCATCTGATAAAATGGTGAGCTGTAAGCTTCTAAGTAAATGTCCCCGTCAAGTCCCTCTGGTCCATAGTATTCTCTGCAGATGTGGAAGGATGGGCTGGATTGACTTGGAACCTTGGTTTAGCAGAGCCCATATGTTCATGAAGAAAACATTTGCTCCAATCTCATTTTTACAGCTGCCTCTTTTTCAGTGTTTTAAACATTTGTAGCTATGTGTTCACACTTGTGTATATTTTGAATGTATTTCTGTGATTTTCTGAGAGTGAGTAATTACATGTTTGGCATTGATGTCATCAGAACCTTAGATCGTGAAAGAAGTTGCTTTTGCTCAGGTATATAAAAGACAGTCCGGGAACTTTGCTTTTTACTTGTTTCTTTGTGAGAAAGAGTGTCACCCTGTCACCCAGGTTGGAGTGCAGTGGCACAATCTTGGATCACTGCAACCTCTGCCTCCCATGCTCAAGTAATCTTGCATCAGCCTCCCAAGTAGCTGGGACCACAGAGGTGTACCATGACACCTGGCTCAATTTTGTATTTTTGGTAGAGATGGGTTTCACCATGTTGCCCATGTTGGTCTCAAACTTCTCAGCTCAAATGACCTGCCTGCAACAACTTCCCAAAGTGCTGGGATTACTCGGCTGAGCCCCCACTCCTGGCTGGTCTTGGAATTTTCTAGAGGGGAAGACCAAGGCAGCCTATTGGGCCTTCCAGGCCATCACATGGGAATCAGCCACACCTCCTTCCTCCTCACCTCGGAGCTTCTCAGGATAACTTGGGGAAATGTCTCCTGCCGTGAACCTCAGTGAGCCCATCTGGAACATAGAGGTGAGGAATCAGACCAGGAAAGCTCAGTCAGAGTGACACTGACCCCTGAAATGACTGACAAAATACAGTGTGTGGCTTTTCTTCCCCAGAGGGTAAAGCTCAGTTTGTTTGTTTGTTTGTTTGTTTTTGAGACCGAGTCTCACTCTGTCTCCCAGGCTGGAGTGCAGTGGTGAGATCTTGGCTCACTGCAACATCCATCTCCCGGGTTCAAGTGATTTTCCTGCCTCAGTCTCTCCAGTAGCTGGGATCAGAGTTGGCTTTCAATATTCTTTTGGGTTGTGGGAGAAAAATGTTTGAAAGGAGGCTGAGCTTGCAGTGAGCCGAGATGGTGCCACTGCACTCCAGCCCGGGCGACAGAGACTCCGTCTCAAAAAAAAAAAAAAAAAAAAAAAAAGAAAAATGTTTGAAGACCTTCTCCCTATGGATCTGTGCCCCCAAGACCTCTCTGACATCATCGCCTGCCTGTGCCCTCCTTTCTTCCACTGCTCCACCCACAGGGGCCGCTTTCCTTTGCCTGGGGCTGAGGTTGCTCCTGACTCAGGGCCTTCACTTGAGCTGTCCCTCTGCCTAGGACTCTCTGTTCCCTCAGCTGCAAGTGATAAGCATCCTTTCTTCCCTAGGTGTTTGTTCTGGAATCACCTTCTCTGTGGAAACCTTTGTGATCTCACACAGCCCCCTCATTTGACATTGCAGCTGTGAACCCAGGACTTCTCAGACAGATCTCTGTTAATTTAGAAAGTTTACTTTGCCAAGGCTGAGGACACACCCGTGGCACAGCCTCAGGAAGCCCTGCCGACATGTGCCCAAGGTGGGTGGAGCAGAGCTTAATTTTACACATTTTAGGGAGACATGAGATGTCAATCAATATATGTAATAAGTACATTGGTTTGGTCTGGGAAGTTGGGACAACTTTAACCAAAGCCAGGGAGACTTGAAGCAGGGAGGGGGCTCCCAGGTCACAGAGAAGTGAGGCACAGATGTTTAGACATGAGTCAAAAAATCATGACTAAAATGGGATATGTACCAGGAAAGGGACTAGGAAAAAAATGAAAATGGCATTAAAGTCCCAATTGAGGCTGAGGGAAATCAAGAAAGAAAAAGAATAGGGTATCCTTTTTAGGGGCGGCCACTGTAGGGTCTCCTAAACCCATTCCATTAACTTGGAAAGCAGAAAAACCACTACGGGTAAATCAATGGACTCTACCAAAACAAAAACTGGTGGCTTTACATTTATTAGCAAAGGAATAATTAGAAAAGGGACATATTGAGCCTTCATTCTCACTTTGGAATTCTCGTGTGTTTGTAATTCAGAAAAAATCCGGCAGATGGCGTATGTTAACTAACTTAAGAGACGTAAATGCCTTAATTCAACCCAGGGGGCCTCTCCAACACGGGTTGCCCTCTCCGGCCATGATCCCAAAATTATAACTGATCTGAAAGATTGCTTTTTTACCATTCCTCTGGCGGAGCAGAATTTTGAAAAATTTGCCTTTACTATGCCAGCCATAAATAATAAAGAACCAGCCACCAGGTTTCAGTGGAAAGTGTTACCTCAGGGAATGCTTAATAGTCCAACTATTTGTCAGACTTTCATAGGTTGAGCTCTTCAACCAGTTAGAGACAAGTTTTCAGACTGTTATAGCATTCATTATGTTGGTGATATTTTGTGTGCTGCAGAAACGAGAGAGAAATTAATTGACTGTTACACATTTATGGAAGCAGAGGTTGCCAACGCAGGACTGACAATAGCATCTGATAAGATTCAAACCTCTACTCCTTTTCATTATTTAGGGATGCAGATAGAAAATAGAAAAATTAAGCCACCATAAAAAAAATAGAAATAAGAAAAGACACATTAAAAACATTAAATGACTTTCAAAAATTGCTAGGAGATATTAATTGGATTTGGCCTACTCTAGGCATTCCTACTTATGCCAGGTCGAATTTGTTTTCTATCTTAAGAGGAGACCCAGACTTAAATAGTAAAAGAATATTAACCCCAGAGGCAACAAAAGAAATTAAATTAGTGGAAGAAAAAATTCAGTCAGCACAAGTAAATAGAATGGATCCCTTAGCCCCCCCACTAACTTTTGATTTTTGCTACTGCACATTCTCCGACAGGCACCATTGTTCAGTATACTGATCTTGTGGAGTGGTCATTCCTTCCTCACAGTACAATTAAGACTTTTACACTGTACTTGGATCAAAGAGCTACATTAATTGGTCAGGTAAAATTACGAATAATAAAATTGTGTGGAAATGACCCAGGCAAGATCGTTGTTCCTTTAAACAAGGAAAAGGTTAGACAAGCCTTTATCAATTCTGGTGCATGGCAGACTGATCTTGCTGATTTTGTGGGAATTATTGATAATCATTACCCAAAAACAAAGATCTTCCAGTTTTTAAAATTGACTACTTGGATTTTACCTAAAATTACCAGACATAAACCTTTAGAAAATGCTCTGACTGTTTACTGATGGTTCCAGCAATGGAAAAGCAGCTTACACAGGGCCAAAAGAGCGAGTCATCAAAACTCAGTATCAATGGACTCAAAGAGCAGAGTTGGTTACAGTCATTACAGAGTTACAAGATTTTAATCAACCTATTAATATTGTATCAGATTCTGCATATGTAGTACAGGCTACAAGGGATGTTGAGACAGCTCTAATTAAATATAGCATGGATGATCAGTTAAACCAGCTGTTCAATTTATTACAACAACTGTAAAAAATTTCCCATTTTATATTACTCATATTCAAGCACACACTAATTTACCAGGGCCTTTAGCTAAAGCAAATGAACAAGCTGACTTACTGGTATCATCTGCATTCATAAAAGCACAAGAACTTCATGCTTTGATTCATGTAAATGCAGCAGGATTAAAAACAATTTGATGTCACATGGAAACAGGCAAAAAATATTGTACAACATTGAACCCAGTGTCAAGTCCTACAGCTGTCCACTCAAAAGGCAGGAGTTAATCCCAGAAGTCTGTGTCCTAATGTGTTATGGCAAATGGATGTCATGCATGTATCTTCATTTGGAAGATTATCATGTGTCCATGTAACACTTGGTACTTATTCACATGTCATATGGGCAACCTGCCAGACAGGAAAAAGCACTTTCCATGTTAAAAAACATTTATTATCTTGTTTTGCTGTAATGAGAGTTCCAGAATAAAATTAAAACTGACAACAAACCAGGATACTGTAGTAAAGCTTTCCAAAAATACTTAAATCAGTGGAAAATTACAAATACAACAGAAATTCCCTATAATTCCCAAAGACAGGCCATAGTTGAAAGAACTAATAGAACATTCAAAATGCAGTTAGTTCAACAAAAAGAAGGGGGAGACAGTAAGGAGTGTACCACTTCTCAGATGAAACTTAATCTAGCACTCTATACTTTAAATTTTTTAAACATTTATGGAAATCAGACTACCGTAGGGAGACCCCCTGAAACTATTGATATGGGATAAAAGATGAAATGTTCATGATTGTTGTAAATACAAAATTGCATGCCTGATTGTGTAAAGACATTGCCAGGTTGGACTGCCAGAATGAGCCAAGAGCTTGTGATGTGTTCCCCCTGCAGAGAGCCTATGAATGGACGTGCAGTCAGGGAGGTTTCACATCACCAAGATTCCTATCCCAGAAAAGCAGATGTTCACAGCTCTGGGAATGGAATGCGACCCTTGTGGAATGCACCTATAAATGGACACATGAGGGGCGCCTGTCCATACGGATAAGATAGGGCTATAAAGGTCCTCATCTTGCCACGGCTCTTCTAGGCCTCTTTAGGGTTAAGGCATACTCCCTTCTGAGAATTTCTGGCCTAACTAGTTGTCTAGATTCATGTCCTGTTTCTATGGATTGTTTGTAACCAGCTTTTGCTGCAAGTGTTACTGCTGATTAATATCTAGCTAATCATAAGTTATGGAAAGACTGTTTCTGTTTTAAGGCTCTGTTAGAAATTACTGATGTACACACACACTATATTGTAAATTCTTAATTCTATATACTGTACTTCTGCATACAGATGTTATGTTAAAGAATTACTTCATCCCCATGTGACCATCTCACCTCATAATCAAATGACCCTAAATCCCTCACTAACGTACCCCCACCTCACTAAACATAATAATAAATGCTGGCATACCCAGTGCATTGTTGGCACCGCGGCACCAGAAGGCGGTGACGCCCCTGGACCCAGCTTTCACTATCTTGTGTGTGTCTGTTGTTTCTCGACCTGCCAATCTGCCTGGGAACAAAGAGATAGCCCCGTTCCATTGCGGGCTGCTGGCCAGATCCTGCAGTATCTCGTGCTCAACGTGGCCTTCTTTGTTCCTCGGCCCGGTGCACTCTGAGTGTGGGTTCATGATGACTAGTCTTTAGTCTCGACGGTAAGGTCTCTGGGTACACTTTTTCCTACTCTCCCCTTTTTTCAGGTTTGTCGATCGGTATTATTCCAGGGTTATTATGGCACAATCACAGTCTAAACACCAGGCTTATCTGTCTTTTATTAAACTTCTTCTTCAACAGGGTGGAATCAAGGCTGATTCCAATAACCTTATTCTCTTATTTCAGACTATTGAAAAGCATTGTCCTTGGTTCCGTGACAAAGGTTCTATGGGCCTGTTAGACTGGGATAGAATTGGCGCCACTCTCCACCAACTCATGAGAGATGGTGTTTTACTTCCTATTTCTGTTTGGATGGACTGGGCGCTTTTTCATGTTGCTTTACTTCCTTTTCAGTCTGGTGATCCTCTTCAACTGCTGCAAGTTAACGCGGATGGTGAACCACTCCCTTTACCTCAGGTAGCTGACCCCCCTACTATCCTCCTTCTGATGATGAGGAAGAATTCAATCTCTCCTTGTTTTCTCCCCAAGGGGAGGAACCTGGTGATGATCCCCTCCCTCCACCCCTCCACCTCCTATCTTGGAACCTGTATATGTTAACTCTTCTACTAAGCCGTTGCCCCCTCTGACAGAGGAGGACGTGTGGCATTCATCTGAATGGCCTGTTTCTCATTCCTCTTGTCCTTTTGGACTCTCCCCTCTTCTAAGCCTACTGTTTGTTTCAACGCTCCGGGACCCCTTCTTTCGGAGGCTTGGAATCCTGCTTCCTGCCAATCCACGTCCCAGCGCCCTCGCTCTCCTTCTCTTCCTTCCTCTGCCCCTGCTAGACCTGTCTGCACTTCTATTCAGGAGGCGATGGGTAGTTCTAGGGCTTCTGGTGGTTTGCATGCCTGGCAGTTCCGCATAGCCGTAGCCCCTAAGTCTGAGAGTGCAGGAGGTGGGGCAAAGGTACTGCTAAAGGCCAGCGACAATTTGAACCTTTCTCTTTGCAAATCCTTAAAGATTTTAAAGCTGCTTGTGATCAATATGGACCTAATTCTCCTTATGTTAAAACTGTTCTATATTCTCTTACTACTGAACAACAGCTTGTTCCTACGATTGGAATTTCCCAGCTCGTGCTTCTCTTACCCCTTCTCAATTCCTACAATTTAAGACATGGTGATCAGAAGAGGCCATGATTCAAGCTTCTATAAATTCTGAAAATGGGACTGAAGGGTCTTGTGATATGCTTATGGGTTCTAGTGATTTGTGGAATACTCCTGCTGGACAATTGGAATATGATCAACGTATTTTAACTCAGGTTACTCAAGTGTGTTTATGAGCATGGGAACGTATTCAAGATGCAGGCAAGGCCCCTTTACCTTTTAGTGCTATTAAACAAGGTCCTTCTGAACCCTATCCTGATTTTGTGACTCGACTCACAGATGCTGCTGTAAAGGCTATTTCTGATACTAGAGCAAGAGATGTGGTTATCCAACTTACGGCATTTGAAAATGCTAACACTGAGTGTCAGGCTGCCATACGACCTAAGACTCAAAACGTACCTGATGACGGCATAATTCCTTCCTACATTAGAGCCTGTGATGGTATTGGTTCTGAAACTCATAAAACTGTGCCCGTGGCTCAAGCCATGACTTCGTCCTTAAAAGCGGCTGCTGTTATTCCTAATGTTCCTACAACGGGTGTGCCCAATACTTTTCCTGATACTTGCTATAAATGTGGGGGAGTAGGACACTTTAAAAAATCTTGTCCTTTACTTAATGCTAATCCCCAACAACCTACTCCACTAACTCCAAATTTACAGAAAGCACCTGCTACTACTTGCCCACGATGTAAAAAAGGTAAACGTTGGATGAATTCTTGTCGATCTAAATTTGATATTAGTGGTAATCTGTTGCCTCCTTTAAACGTGGCCAACACTGTTTCTAATCCCATTTCTTTTCAGGGAAACTGGGGGAGGGGCCAGCCTTAAGCCCCGATTGGGATTTCGGGGTCTGGTTTCTCCCTCCCTGTGGCTACCTCTATAACTGCACCAGCAATGCCGCAGACTCAAGTACAAACAGTGCCACAGGCATTACCTCAACTTCAATACCCACAACCCAGTGCGAATTACCCCCTCCTCTTGTCCCAGTACAATGCCTGTCCGCCTCCACCACAGGAGGGGGCTCAGTAGATTTATGTAGTACTCTCCCTCTGTCTTTACTCCCTGAAGAACAACCCGTCCTTGCTCCTGCTGGAGTTAAAGGGCCTTTACCTAAAGGTCATATTGGCTTAATTCTTGGCAGAGCTTCATTAACCTTAAAAGGTGTAGTTATTCATACTGGCGTTATCCATGCCAACACTACAGATGAAATTTGTTTGGTTATTTCTACCAAATCTCCCATTTTCATTGAACCAGAACACATTGCTCAATTACTACTTGTCCCTGCACTGTGCCCCTCCGCAGACTCTGCTACTCGCACAGGAGCATAGGAAATACCTTTAAACAAAACAAAGCTGCTTATTGGATTAATGTTATTTCTTCTCTTCATCCCACCTGTACTATTAAAATTTCCCAAAAAAAGTTTGAAGGTTTAGTCGACACTGGGGCTGATGTTTCTATAATCGCTGCTAATCAATGGCCTTCCTCTCGGCCAAAACAGCCCTCTTCAACTAATTTAGTGGGAGTTGGAACGTCATCTGCTGTATAGCAACTGGCACTATTCAACCTTTTATCACTCCGATTCCCATAAATTCATAGGGACGTGATTCACTGCAACAATGGGGAGCTGAAATATCTATCCCTTTATCAAATTGTAGTGAAGCTAGCAAAAACATAATGTATAAAGTGAATTTTGTTCCTGGAAAAGAATTGGGAATTAATGGAAAGGGAATTAAAGAGCCCTTGGAACCCTCCCAAAACTTAATAAATCAGGACTTGGATACCCTTTTTTGGTGCGGTCACTGCTGAGCCTTCCCCACCAATCCCTTTACAATGGATGTGTGCGTCACCTGTTTGGGTAGAGCAGTGGCCGCTCTCCAAACACAAATTGGAGGCTTTAATTGAAATTGTTAATGATTTACTACAAGCAAACATTATCGAGCCCTCCTTGTCTCCATGGAACTTGCCTGTGTTTGTTGTACAAAAAAAGTCAGGAAAATGGAGGATGGTAACAGACTTAAGAGCTGTTAATGCAGTTATTAAACCTACGGGGGCGTTACAACCCGGTATGTCCTCCCCCTCCATGATTCCTAAGGAATGGCCTTTAATTATCATTGACCTTAAGGAGTGCTGTTTTCATATTCCTTTAGACAAGTCAGACTGTGAAAATTTGCTTTCACTATACCTTCCATTAGCAATTCAGCTCCCGCAGCTAGATATCGATGGAAAGTTTTACCTCAAGGAATGATTAACAGTCCTACTATTTGTCAGTTGTTTGTTGGTACTGTGTTACAACCTATCCAATAGACTTAAAAATAATTACATTCTTCGTTATGTGGATGATATACTGATTGCTGCCCCCACTAAAGATGAATTAATTCAATGTTTTACCTCTTTAAAATTAGCTGTTGCCAATGCAGGACTCCACATTTCTCCTGCTAAAATTCAACAAGCCAATCCAAAGGAGTTGTCTATGCCTCACATACAACTAAACTTGGCATTGCTCATGTTAAATTTTCTCAATATTCCTAAATCCGGTTCTGTTACTGCTGCATAAAAACATTTTTCTGGTAACTGTCCCACGGTAAACCAAGGAAGGGAAGTGTGGTGGAAAGACGTTCAATCTAATATATGGTCAAAATATTCTATTTTAACCTGGGGAAGAGTCTATGCTTATGTTTCCCCAGGTGAACATCAATCTCCTGCTTGGATTCCTGCTAGACACCTGAAATTGCGTCCTGAAAATGCATGCAACAATGAGAGAGATAAATTTGCTGAAAAAGAGCCACAGCAGAAAGCAACGAACACATCCCATTGTCAAAAAGAAGAAAATGACCACGCTAACTCCTTGACAACAGACAATCCCCTCAGCCATCCTGAACAACTTGTCTCCAGCGATCCAGGTCCGGCTCAACCTCTGCCTCCTCCTGATGATACTGATCTTTCTACCCTCTGTCACCCCACAGACTGTTAAAAACCATACATATTGAGCCTATATTCCTTTTCCTCCTCTTATTCGAGCCATGACATGGATGGACGTTCCTATGGAGGTCTATGTTAATGATTGTATTTGGTTGCCTGGTTCTGTAGATGACCGTTGTCCTGCCCAACCCTCAGAAGAAGGAACCCCTTTCAGTATCACTTTAGGTTGTAGGTATCCACCTTTGTGCCTGGGACCCTAATGGATGTCTCTCATTAGATATTCAAACTTGGGCAGTCACACTACTCTCTGATCACTCTGTCCCTCCTTTAGGACACTTGGTATCAGGGCTCTCAGTAAAACCTCTAAGACAGATCAAAACAGGAATTGCTGATTATATTCACACATCCCAATATAAACGTTTAGGATCTACGTGTCCTCTCAACTTGTCTTCCAATGCTGACAAAGTAATACGGAAGGATTGTGTTAGTCCAGAAGAAACTGTGTTATTTAATTCTTCTCACCACACCATTGTTGATTGGGCTCCTAAAGGTCATATGACTAATGATTGCTCTCAGGGTCACAGAGATTGTCAACATTTTCTCTATGATATTACCTATCAAAAAAGCAGTGACAACCCTCCCCTATTATATCGTAGATTTAACTCCCGTTTTCCTTTTAAGTGGAAAGGGGCAGGGGTTGCTCCTCCAAAGTCAAGGTTCATTGTTCCCCACTTAGGACCTGAACATTCAGAATTATGGAGATTAACCATAGCTATGACTTGTATGAGAGTTTGGGCTGGAGAAAGTGTTATAAGTAAATACACCTTGTCACCTCGAAAACTAAGACAACAGATAGAGTTACACTACTATTTCCACACAGCCAAAAATATCACTATGGCCATCCTCAAAAGGTCAATTCAAAGATGGGATAGTAAAGATTATGAGGACTTATACCCCCCTGTTGCTAATGTCCCCCCACCACCTCTCATAAAACCTATTCCCAGGCCGGGCGCGGTGGCTCAAGCCTGTAATCCCAGCACTTTGGGAGGCCGAGACGGGCGGATCACGAGGTCAGGAGATCGAGACCATCCTGGCTAACACGGTGAAACCCCGTCTCTACTAAAAATACAAAAAACTAGCCGGGCGAGGTGGCGGGCGCCTGTAGTCCCAGCTACTCAGGAGGCTGAGGCAGGAGAATGGCGTGAACCCGGGAGACAGAGCTTGCAGTGAGCTGAGATCCGGCCACTGTACTCCAGCCTGGGTGACAGAGCGAGACTCCGTCTCAAAAAAAAAAAAAAAAAAAAACCTATTCCCTCCAACCCACATTCACAAAAAAGAGTGCCATCCCAAAATACATATACTATCTATATGGAGTCTAACAAAAAAATACCACTGAAAAGTTGTGTTAAACCATCATATATGTTATTAGTAGGAAATATGCATATTAGTTCAAAAACCAACATAATTACCTGTGTTAATTGTTACTTGTATACTTGTATTAACTCATCCTTTAATCAATATCATAGTATTTTAATAGTTGGAGCCAGAAAAGGTATTTGGCTCCCTGTAGTCTTACATAGGCCTTGAGAATCTTCCCCTTCTATCCATGTTATTATTAACATTCTACAGAAATTTCTTAAAAGGAGTAAACGATTTATTTTTACATTAATTGCAGTAATAATGGGCTGGATGCTGTTACTGCGACTGCTGCTTCTGCTGGAGTTGCACAACATCAATCTATTCAAACTGCTCATTTTGTGGATAAATGGCAAAAAATTCTACTCGGATGTGGAATTCTCACTCAGGTATTGATCAAAAATTGGCCAATCAAATTAATGATCTAAGACAAACTGTTATATGGATGGGATACAGAATTATGAGTTTAGAACATAGATTACAAATGCAATGTGATTGGAATACTTCTGATTTTTGTATAACTCCTTCCAATATAATGAGTCTGTTCACAATTGGGAATTAGTAAAACGCCATTTACAAGGAAGTGAAGATAATTTAAGTTTAGACATAAGCAGGCTAAAACAACAGATTTTTGAGGCCTCTCAAGCACACTTAACTTCTTTATCCGGTGCTGAAGCTTTAGACGGTATCTCTGAGGCGTTATCTAATCTCAACCCCGTTCAATGGGTAAAATCTTTGGGAGGATCCACTATCGTTAATTTTGTTCTGTGCATAATTTGTGCCATTGGTTTATTGTTCATGTGTAAAATTGGAAAAAAAAAATCTTCAATCCAATTGTAATGAGTGCCAAGCTATGATTGCTATGGCTCATTTAAATCAGAGAAAAGGGGGTGATATAGGGAGACCCCCTGAAACTATTGCTATGGAATAAAAGATGAAATGCTTCTGATTTATTGTAAATACAAAATTGCATGCAGGACTGTGTAAAGACAATGCCAGGTTGGACTGCCAGAATGAGCCAACAGTGCCTGATGTCCTTCCCCCTGCAGAGAGCCTATGAATGGATGTGCAGTCAGGGAGGTTTCACATCACCAAGATTCCTATCCCAGAAAAGCAGATGTTCATAGCTCTGGGAATGAAATGTGACCCTTGTGGAATGCGCCTATAAATGGACACATGAGGGGCGCCTGTCCATATGGATAAGATAGGGCTATAAAGGTCCTCATCTTGCCACGGCTCTTCTAGGCCTCTTTAGGGTTAAGGCATACTCCCTTCTGAGAATTTCTGGTCTAACCGGTTGTCTAGATTCACGTCCTGTTTCTATGGATTGTAACCAGCTTTTGCTGCAACTGTTACTGCTGATTAATATCTAGCTAATCATAGGTTATGGAAAGAGTGTGTTTCTATTTCGAGGGTCTGTTAGAAATTACTGATCCACACACACACACACTATATTGTAAATTCTTATCTCTATATACTGTACTTCTGCATACAGATGTTATGTTAAAGAATTACTTCATCCCCACGTGACCATCTCACCTCATAATCAAATGACCCTAAATCCCTCACTAACCTACCCCCACCTCACTAAACTTAATAATAAATGCTGGTATATCCAGTGCATTGGCGGCACTGTGGGACTAGAGGCGGTGACCCCCCGGACCCAGCTTTCACTATCTTGTGTGTGTCCATTATTTCTCAAACTGCTGATCCACCTGGGAACAAAGAAAGGGCCCCATTGCATTGCAGGTTGCTGGCCAGATCCTGCAACAGACTACAACCTCTGCAGAACAACATCTTACTGGTAAAAAGAACAGCCCACATGATGGAAAACTGATCTGGTGGAAAGACAATAAACATAAGACATGGGAAGTAGGGAAGGTGGTAACGTCGGAGAGAGGTTTTGCTTGTGTTTCACCAGAAGAAAATCAGCTTCCTGTTGGGATACCCACTGGAAATTTGAAGTTCTACTGTGAACCCATCGGAGATGCAAAGAAAAGCGCCTCCACGGAGATGAAGACACCGCAATTGAGCACCATCGACTCACAAGATGAACAAAATGGTGATGTCAGAGGAACAGATGAAGTTGCCATCCACCAAGAAAGTGGAGCCCCAACTTGGGTGCAATTAAAGAAGCTGACACAGTTAGCTAAAAAAAAGCCTAGAGAACACAAAAGTGACACAAACCCCAGAGGATATGCTGCTTGCAACTTTGATGATTGTATCAGCAGTGGTCAGTCTCCCCATGCCTGCAGGAACAGCTGCAGCTAATTATACCTACCAAGCCTATGTGCCTTTCCCGCCCTTAATTCGGGCCGTCACATGGATGGATAATCCTTTTGAAGTATATGTCAATAATAGTGTTGGGTACCTGGCCCCACAGATGACTGTTGCTCTGCTAAACCTGAGGAAGAAGGAATGATGATAAATTTTTCCACTGGGTATCATTATCCTCCTATTTGCCTAGGGAGAGCACCAGGATGTTTAAAGTCTGCAATCCAAAATTGGTTGGTAGAAGCACCTACTGTCAGCACCACCAGTAGATTTACTTATCACACGGTAAGTGGAATGTCACTCAGGCCACAGGTAAATTATTTACAGGACTTTTCTCATCAAAGATCTTTAAAATTTAGGCCAAAGGAAAGCCTTGCCACAAAGAAATTCCCAAAGGATCAAAAGGCACAGAAGTTGTAGTTGGAGAAGAATGTGTGGCTGATAGTGCGGTGATATTACAAAACAATGAATTCGGAACTATTAGAGATTGGGCACCCCGAGGTCAATTCTACTACAATTGCACAGGACAAACTCAGTCATGCCCCAGTACATGATTGAGAGACAAAAGGAAGGCACGTGGATCCCTGTGTCCATGGACCCACCGTCGGAGGCCTTGCCATCCATCCATATTTTGTCTGAAGATTTAAAAGACATTTTAAATAGATCCAAAAGATCCATTTTTACTTGAATTGCAATTATTATGGGATTAATTGCAGTCACAGCTATGGCTGCTGTGGCAGGAGTTGCATTGCACTCTTCTGTTCAGACAGTAAACTTTGTTAACGATTGGCAAAAGAATTCTAAGAGATTGTGGAATTCACAATCTGGTATTGATCAAAAATTGGCAAATCAAATTAATGATCTTAGACAAACTGTCATTTGGATGGGAGATAAGCTCATGAGCTTAGAACATCCTTTTCAGTTACAGTGTGACTGGAATATGTCAGATTTTTGCATTACACTCCGAGTTTATAATGAGTCTGAGCACCACTGGGACATAATTAGATGCCATCTACAAGGAAGAGAAGATAATCTCACTTTAGACATTTCAAAATTAAAAGAATAAATTTTTGAAGCATCAAAAGCCCATTTAAATTTGGTAGCAGGAACTGAGGCAATTGCGGGAGTTGCTGATGGCCTCACAAATTGTAACCCTGTCACGTGGGTTAAGACCATCGGAAGTTCTACTATTGTAAATTTCATATTAATCCTTGTGTGCCTGTTCTGTCTGTTGTTAGTCTGCAGGTATACCCAGCAGCTCCGAAGAGACAGCGACCACTGAGAACCGGCCATGATGACGATGGCGGTTTTGTCGAAAAGACAAGGGGGAAATGTGGGGAAAAGAAAGAGAGATCAGACTGTTACTGTGTCTATGTAGAAACCTTAACGTCTCTACTTGGGAACGCTGATCCCATTTCTTTGGAGTTGATGTTTCCAGGTGGCTTTCTTCAAGCGTTGTGTTCATTAACTCTATACTTAATCATATAGTTTAAATTTTATTGTTTACTGCTGATATCAGTTTCTGTGGTATTGTAGGAGCCTCACCAGAGAGGGCACCTGTCGCCATGTTGTAAAACTCACACTTGTCTAAAAGGCATGGGTTAGGGTTTTTCCCCCTCCCTCAAGATGAAGCTAGTTAGCTGACACAGGTGGTCACCTCCATTACCAAGCAGAGCCAGGATGAACTATGTGTGAGCAAGGGTGTTGTCAAGTCCTCTTCCCTGAGGACTGATTAGTGTTTATCTTGAAAACGTATTTAATGGGTTGTACAGAACAGTGAAGTTTCTTTCTGTCTTTTCAACCTCTTAGCTGTTTGCCTCTATTTCCCATCACATTCTGGTCTAAGGCTTATTTATTAATAAAATGGTTTTCATTTCTTTCTCTGTTATCGTCATGGAGATGATTTCTCATTTGGGAGAACAGTTTTTAGTTTTCAATTATACTTTTAACATTTAAAAAGCGAAGTAAAGCATATTTCTTGGGCCAGGCATGTTGGCTCACGCCTGTAATCCCAGCACTTTGGGAGGTCGAGACAGGTAAATAACTTGAAGTGAGGAGTTTGATACCGGCCTGGTCAACATGGTGAAACCCTGTCTCTACCAAAAATACAAAAATTAGCCGGGCATAGTGGCGCGGGCCTTTAAGGCCAGCTGCTCCCGAGGCTGAGGCAGGAGAATCGCTTGAACCCAGGAGGCAGAGGCTGCATTGAGTCGAGATCTTGCCACTGGACTCCAGCCTGGGCGACAGAGAAATACTCTGTCTCAAAAGAAACAAACAAACAAACAAAACAAAACAAAAAAAAAAACCGGAAAAAGCAAAAAGGAAATAATAATTAAAAAAAAGAAAGTAATCGATCTCTTCGACAAATGTGCCAGGACAACTAAGTGGATATCCACATGGAAAAGAATAATGGTGGATCCCTTTGTCACACCATCAAAAATTTTATTTAAAAAAGTTGTGTTTTTTTTTTTTTTTTTTTAAAGAGAGAGAGACGAGGAAGGTAGACCTGCGGTAGTGGGTGTCACTTGTCGCCCAGGCTGGGTTAGAACCTCAGGCTCAGCGATTCTCCCGCCGCTGCTTCCTGAGTAGCTGGGACCTCAGGCTCCCGCCCCCACGCCTCTGCTGTGTTTAGGCAGCAGGTGGTGACCTCACTCCTCCCTGGCCTGAGCACTCCGTCTGGCACCCCAGGCGGTGGCTTTAGAGAAGTCCTTGAAGCTGAGCACAGGATAGACTCTCCCTCTCAAGAGAACGGACAGTAGAAAGGGAGAGGATTTCTATTCTGTTCTGTGGGCCCTCAGTGTGATATCGTAGGTGCCGCCCAGGCAGGGCTTTGCATTTCACATTCTAGTTTGCATCCCAGTTCCAGACAATTCCAGGGCTTTGGAATCATGCCTCAGAGTTTCTGGCACTCTGGTCTCCAAAATCTGAAAACAGAGACGCTGGCGGGGAGACTGAGACGCGCAGGTCCCTCCTCGGCCCCGCCCTCTGCCGGTTCTAAACGGCAAGGTCTCTCCGCCTCGCACCCTGCCCCTATCTCGCTGAGGCCCCGCCCACCTCCTCCCGCCTCCCGCCCAGGCCTGGCTTCTGTTCTGCGCGCGCAGATTAACGCAAACTCGGAAGCGGATCGGTTGGAGTGAAGGTCACATCGCGCGGTGAGTCTTGCTCTGTGCTGTATTAAGTTTGTGCTTCCCAGGTCCCCGACGCTTCTGTCCCTGGGACGTGGCGTGCCCACAGACCTGGAAATTCTCGTCCGTCTTCCTTCCCCAGAGCAAATTGAGACATCCCCGTGAGAGCCCGGGGGTCGCTTCCTTTTGGGTTTAAAGTCACCCTGAGGCTGTTCCGGTCCCCGGTCTTTCTGTTATAGGGCAATGTATACACTTTCTATTGCGTAGTTTTCCTGCCCAAAACCTTGTTCTGACTCCTCCCGCCCCGCGCTATTTAAAGTCCTCACCCGCAAGGTGGATTCTTGCCTGGGGCGCTCCTCCCAGCCTCGCCCTCGTCGGCCCTTGGAGTGCCGCGCCCCGGCTCCAGTCCCGGGGACGCCGAGTCCTCTGCGTGTCCTGGGATCCTGCAGACCCCATCCTTGTCCTAAGGCGCGCATCGCCCTCCCCACCTCTCTCCTCGTGCCAGGGCCTGCTGCTCCCCAGGTCTCCCCTCCGCAGTCATCGCTTCCATTGAACCCGCTCTGGGGAGGTCCCAGGGGCCTGTCCTGTGACATGGGATTTTCTTGCCTGCCGAGCTCCAGCCCCTGGAAAATACGCTCCTCCAGGATGCAGGCGTCTTACTCCAAACCCTCCTGCGATTGTGTGGGCCAAAGGGATCAGGAGACAGACAAGAGCAGTAGAAAACCTGAGACAGAGAAGAGAATAAAAAAGGCCCATAA